>NC_029791.2:79829351-79874166 GCF_000816755.2 Arachis ipaensis
AATTATCAATCATGTTTGAGTTTGATAACTCCTGAGTTACTGATTTCTTAACCAAGACCAAAAGGGAAAAAAGTAAATCTACCGGAATAAAAATGTCTTTAGATTGGAAACAATAGTAACATAAATAAAAGAGAGCAATAATAAACTAAAATACCTCAAATAACATTAATTCAGAGGAGTAATCCGTAACATAGAAGAATTCATAAATAAAACTGAGAAAATAATAAAAGGAATATTGAACCTGATAAAAAGAAACAATCATAAAAGCAAGAGAAATCCTAATCCTAAATCCTAAGAGAGAGGAGAGAACCTCTCTCTCTAAGAACTACATCTACTCCTAAAATTATGAATATGAAAGCTTGATTATGAATGGATGCATTCCCCCACTTTATAGCCTCTAATCTGTGTGTTCTGGGCTGAAAACTGGGTCAAAAGCAGCCCAGAAATCGCTCCCTGCGATTTCTATTACGTTCAGGTCGCGGGCAAGTGACGCAGAGGCGTCGTCCACGCGTCCGCGCAGATTGAAGTTCGCAGATGCGGCGCGGGCGCGTCGTTCACTCGTTCGCGTCACCTAACTTCAGAGCAGCTATAGCAAATTATATATCAAATCGAAGCCCCGGACGTTAGCTTTCCAACGCAACTAGAACCGGATCGTTTGGACCTCTGTAGCTAAAGTTATAGCCGTTTGAGTTCAAAGAGGTCAGGCTGGACAGCTTAGCAGTTTCTCCAACTTCTTGTATTCATTCCACTTTTGCATGCTTCCTTTCTATCCTCTAGGCCATTCCTTCCCTGTAATCTCTGAAATCACTTAACACATATATCAAGGCATCTAATGGTGATAAGAGAGGATTAATATTAGCAATATAAAGGCCAAAGAAGCATGTTTTCAATCATAGCACAAAATCAGGAAGGAAGACATAAAGCATGCGATTAGTATGAATAAATGGGTAAAAAGTTGATAAAAACCACTCAATTGAGCATAAAATAAACCATGAAATAGTGGTTTATCAACCTCCCCACGCTTAAACATTAGCTTGTCCTCATGCTATGCTCAAGAGAAGCTATAAAGGTGAAGAGGAGTAGTAGAATGTATGAAATGCAACCTATCTATATGAATGCAACTACATGCAAAATGATTCTACCTACTTGGTTAAAAATAAATAAGTTCTCCAAGAGAAACATGAATCAGATTTTACTAATTCAAATTATACAATAAAAGACAAGTAAACTTGTAAGAAGATAGCTCATGAAAGCAGGGAACATAGAATCAAGTATTGAACCCTTACTGGTAATGTATATCACTCTAATCTCTCAAGTGTCTAGGGTTAATCACTCTATTCTTCTCTAATCATGCCTTCTAAACCTTGTTCTTCATCTAACCAATCAACAAATATTTAGCATACTAATGCAAACATCATGAGGTCTTTTCAAGGTTGTAATGGGGCTAAGGTAAGGGTAAGGATATATGTATGGCCAAGTGAGCAATAATATGAATCTTTAATTAGTCTAAGATCTCACTTAATATACATATACTCTATATACTATTAAATTCATGCCTAACTACCCATAATTCCCACTTTTGTATGATTCCCATACTCATGTACCACATTTTTTATATTTCTTTACTTTTATCACATGTGCATTGATCTTTTCATTAACTTAGCATTGGGGTGATTTTGTCCCCTTATTTATTTACTTATTTATTGAATATTTTTTGGATTTTTCTCTTCTTCTTTTTTTTTTTGTAGAGAAATAAACATAACTTATCAATGCACATGGATTTTCCATTATTTTTCTATTTTTGTTATTCATGAGTAGGTTCCCAAATTTCCAATATTAGAAACATGATACATTCCCTTATTAACCCATGTTCCCACAATTTTCCAACACTTAGTTGATGCACAATCTCTATCTTAAGCTAACCAAAGATTCAATTGGGGTATTTAATTTATTTTTCTGCTTAAGGCTAGTGATGTGGTAAATATAAAATAAATGGGATTAAAAGGCTCAAGGTGGCTAACAAGGGTGATGTAAAGGGTAGGCTTATTTGGGATAAGTGAGCTAAAATCAAACAATGGCCTCAATCATATGCAAATATGTAAATACACTAAATATAGGACATATAGACTGAAACAAAATAAAGATCACAATTATAGAGAAGTAAACACACAAGAATAAAATATTTATGGTTAAATAGTGTAACCATGTAAATAAGCTCAAAATCTCACAGGTTGTGTGTTCTTTGGCTCAAAAACCATGTTCCAAAAACAACTTCAAACAAGTTTTAACATAAAAATTTTTTTAATTTAAATTAGTGAAATTTTTCAAAGATAGGGTCTTAAAAGAATTTTATTACTTTAACCAAGTAGTAACTAGATGCATAAAATCAAACAAATATGCAAATGCAACAACTAATTTAACAAAGAAAATTAAACATTGGTGCTAAAATATGAAGTGACTAACCCATGGAAGTCGGTATCGACCTCCCCACACTTAAAGATTGCACCATCCTCGGTGCATGCTAAGATGTGCAGGTGGACGGGCTATTCCAACTGGTGCTTTTCTCCGAAGATTTTGTAGATGGACTTGTCTGTCCCCCCATGTAAACGTCTTCCGGTTCTCTTTCTGGTGGCCATCCTGAAAGAAAAAGGGAAGAAAGGTAACCCAAAAATAAAGATAAGAAAATAAATGAAGTATAGTTGGGTTAATGCCAAATGATAAGGGTCTCATTTACATGGAAGCTTCAACATGTACGTGAGAAAACAATATAAGCACATGGCATACTAGTGGTGCAAATTTTGCAACAAAGGAGAGGAAAATGTGGGTAATGCAAGATAGTATAAGTTCATATCAATGCAAGAGAAGTACAAGTATCATAAAAGATTAGCATTGATTAAAATAATGTTACCCAATCAAAATAAAACAAGTCATAAGCACTAAGATAATACCAGAAAAGATATAACAGTTGAATAAGAACATTTGAACACCAATGGTAAAATAATAAATTTAGAAAAGAAAATAAAAATATACAAAATTAAAATACAATGAATGAAAGTATGCAAATAAATAAAATAAAATAAAAGATAAGAAGAATGAGAAGGGAAAGAAATAAAGTAAGAAAGAAAGAAGAAAGAAGAAAAGATAGAAGAAATTAGGATTGGGGAAGAAAAGATAAGATAATTGGCTAATCTGGATAAGTTGTGCGGCGCAAGCGGCGCGGACGTGCGGGGGACGCGGTCGCGCGACTTACGCTTAAATTAATCGACGCGGTCGCGTGACGGATTTTGTGCTACTGGCGCGAGGGCAGCCTCGCGCTTGCACAACTCTCTGTTCAAAATGCATTATTGCCAAATATCAGGGTGACGCGGTCGCGTGGACAACGCGATCGCGTGAGTGGTCATGATAGGGATGTGACACGGACGCGTGAGCCATGCGTCCGCGTGGTAAGGCTGGGCGTTCAGCACCAGTCTAGCACCACTCTTGCACAACTTTCGGCCCTGCACTCTTTTTTACGTCGATTTCAAGGTCACGCGACCGCGTGAGTGACGCGGACGCGTGGGAGGCATTTTTCCTATATGACGCGGATGCATCAGCGACGCAGTCGCGTGGGTCAAATTATGCTAAAGGCACGCCTCCAGCCACGCTCTCGCATGACTCTTTGTTCAATTCTTTTCTTCCCAACGCACTAGTGACGCGGACACGTCAGCGACGCTGCCGCGTTGCGTGCGCATTTTTTTATGCAATTATGCAATTATGCAGTATGCAATGCTAATGTAGATGCTATGAATAATTCCATGTTCAATGAAATTAAAATAAAATAAAAACAAGCAACATGAAATAAAATTGAAAAAGAAACGATCATACCACGGTGGGTTGTCTCCCACCTAGCACGTTTAGTTAAAGTCCTTAAGTTGGATATTGGACGAGCTTCTTGTTATGGTGGCTTGCGCTTGAATTCGTCCAGAAATCTCCACCAATGTTTGGAATGCCAACAGCCTTCGGGGTCCCAAACTAGGCGCAAAAAGCCTTCAAGTAAGTTAAAGCAAGTGACAAGGCCCCAAGAGTGTTGATTGCCAGAATGAATTCTGGGGTCCCAAATCTTGCTTTTGCACCTGTCTTCTTGTTGATCATTATGATTCCATCCGGGTAGCAAGCAATCTGAATTCTCACTAAAGTGGCCAAACAACTTCCTAGACCCATTCAGTTGAGCTTTACACTAACCATTGCTTTTAAACTTTGAGCTTCCAACCATAATGAACCTTGCAGGACAATTCTTACCACTGACCATCTTCCTCTTACTCTTTATGCCACAAAGAGCTCTAAGTTGACTATCCGTCTCCAGTAGCCCATATTCAAGTGGAATTAGAAAGCTAAGGGATATGAATTTTACCCACTTGAATGTTGTGAAGGATGTGCCAACTTAGGGGGAGGTATTGTTAACGAATTTGCAAGCTCCACTCCCTTGTGCTCTTCTCTGATAACTTCCACCTCTTTGCAAGTTTCTTCAATATCAACCTCTTCCTCTTGGTAGCTTTCTTCCAATTCAATCTCTTCTTCATTGCTCACCAAGGGCATGGGAGGCTGTGCTTCTTCTTCTTTAATCTGCATCTCTTGACCAACCTTTTCCAAGTCTTCAAATATGATATGCCTTGGAGGTTGTACACCCTCCTCAACATCAAATGCAACCGTCTTGGAAGGAGGTTCTATGTCTTGACTTTCCCATGGAGGTTCAGCATCTCTTAAGTCTGCAACTACTTCTTCTTCTTCAATAATTCCGGCTTCCTCCACTTATTCCAGTACAAATTCATGCTCCTTATTATCCACCGGAGTTTCTAATGTCTCCTTCATGCTACCTTCTTCATTAGATTCCCTACATGAGGCCATGGGGGTTCCTTGAGTGTCCGAACGTCGGGAAGGTAATCGATTTATCGCTTGATCCAGTTGGCAAAGGGTTGCTTGAAGTTTTGCACATGTTTTCGTGAGACGATCCCTTGATTCTTGTTGCGCTCGGCTATCATAAGTAGGATCATAGTGCTCTTGGATTGATGGATATGGAGATGGCAAATATTGAGGTGGTGGTTCTTGGGAGTAATTGAGTTGGAATTGGGGTAGTTCTATATATGGTTCATATGGCTCATAAGGTGGTTGGTGTGGTGGATACGGGTTAGAATCATATGATGATGTCTGGTAGTAAGGGGCTTGTGAGTACGGTGGTCCAAAGCTGTGTTGAGGAGGCGGTTCATAATCATATGGTGGGGGTCCATCATATCTATCATCTTGGTATGCCCCCTGGAATGGCTCTTGACTATAGTAATTTGGTGGATGTTGGTTGTCACGGAAGGGTCCACCATAACTATTGTCTTGGTATGCATCGTGGAATGGTCTTTGTCTGTGGTACTGTGGAAGGTGTTGTTGCCGGAAGGGTTGATCAGATCCTCGTGGCTCCTTCCATCTCTGATTGTTATGACCTTGATGCGTGTTCCTGTTATAATTTCCATTCCTTGCAACATCATTGGAACTAAACTCAAAGCGAGAGGAGTGAGAACTCATAGTTAGTTAATAAAAATTTAAAAACAAAAATAAAAGTAAATTTAAAATTCAAATTTTTGAATTTGAGAATTAAAATTTGAATTTTGAATTTTTAAATTTGAAATTTGAAGATTAAAATTTAAAATTTTAAAATTTGAATTTTTAAATTTTGAAAATTGAATTCTTAAAATTGAAAATTGAAAATTGATTTATTTTTAAAATAAGATAGGATAAGATAAAAAATTTTAAAATAAAAATCTAAATTTTTTTTTCGAAAAAATCAATTTAAATGTAAATATTTACAATAACCAATAATAAGGCACACGTTTGCAATTCCTCGGCAACGGCGCCATTTTGAAGAACAGAAGATTGATGGTTTAGAAGTTATAGTAAACTCTCGTTGCAAGTATAGTTACTAAACCAAGCAATCAACCTTTCTTACAAACGTTCTGGTTGTCACAAGTAACAAACCCCTAAATAAATTGATAACCGAAGTATTCAAACCTCGGGTCGTCTTTTCAAGGAACTGCAGGGAAGTATGTTCTTATTATTGGTTATGAAGATTGTAAATTGGGGTTTTTAAGATGAGGAACAAGTAATTTAAATTGCAATTGAAATAAGTGAATGACTGTAAAATAAATAAAAAACTGTAAAATAAACTTTTGGCAAGGTATGTGAAATTAGAAGTCCTATCCTAGTTATCCTTATCAATGATGATGAAGATTGAATCTTAATTCCACTTAGTTAGCCTTTACTCAAAGTAAAGAAAAGTCAAGTGACTAATTAGTTAGATCCTCAAATCCTAGTTAATCCCTAAGGAAAGATTGGGATTATTGAAGTTCAATTCAATCAGCACGGATAACAATTATCAATCATGTTTGAGTTTGATAACTCCTGAGTTACTGATTTCTTAACCAAGACCAAAAGGGAAAAAAGTAAATCTACCGGAATAAAAATGTCTTCAGATTGGAAACAACAGTAACATAAATAAAAGAGAGCAATAATAAACTGAAATACCTCAAATAACATTAATTCAGAGGAGTAATCCGTAACATAGAAGAATTCATAAATAAAATTGAGAAAATAATAAAAGGAATATTGAACCTGATAAAAAGAAACAATCCTAAAAGCAAGAGAAATCCTAATCCTAAATCCTAAGAGAGAGGAGAGAACCTCTCTCTCTAAGAACTACATCTACTCCTAAAATTATGAATATGAAAGCTTGATTATGAATGGATGCATTCCCCCACTTTATAGCCTCTAATCTGTGTGTTCTGGGCTGAAAACTGGGTCAAAAGCAGCCCAGAAATCGCTCCCTGCGATTTCTGTTACGTTCAGGTTGCGGGCAAGTGACGTAGAGGCGTCGTCCACGCGTCCGCGCGGATTGAAGTTCGCAAATGCGGCGCGGGCGCGTCATTCACTCGTTCGCGTCACCTAACTTCAGAGCAGGTATGGCAAATTATATATCAAATCGAAGCCCCGGACGTTAGCTTTCCAACGCAACTAGAACCGCATCGTTTGGACCTCTGTAGCTAAAGTTATAGCCGTTTGAGTGCAAAGAGGTCAGGCTGGACAGCTTAGCAGTTTCTCCAACTTCTTGTATTCCTTCCACTTTTGCATGCTTCCTTTCTATCCTCTAGGCCATTCCTGCCCTGTAATCTCTGAAATCACTTAACACACATATCAAGGCATCTAATGGTGATAAGAGAGGATTAATATTAGCAATATAAAGGCCAAAGAAGCATGTTTTCAATCATAGCACAAAATCAGGAAGGAAGACATAAAGCATGCGATTAGTATGAATAAATGGGAAAAGAGTTGATAAAAACCACTAAATTGAGTACAAGATAAACCATGAAATAGTGGTTTATTAGCGTGTCATGAGTATGCGTTAAGCACGCGCACGCTTCTTCGTGTAAATTCCAATCCACGCATACGTGTCAGGTACGCGGACGAGTCGCTGCAAATTTCTCCATATCGCGTGCACGCGTGAGCCATGCGTGCGCGTCGATGCTTACTGGTTATCTCCTTAGTTTCTTGTGTTCCTTCCATTTTTGCAAGCTTTCTCTCCATTCTCTAAGCCATTCCTGCCCTATAAAGCCTGAAACACTTAACACACGGATCACGGCATCGAATGGTATAAAGGAGAATTAAAATACACAAATTAAAGACTTTAGAAAGCAAGTTTTTAACCATAGAACAAAACTAGGAAGTAATTGTAAAATGCATGCAAATCATATGAATAAGTGGGCAAGGACTTGATAAAAACCACTCAAATGAGCACAAGAATCTACTCCACTAACATGAATATAACGCTCACAGAAATATAAGAAGAAGACATGATAAATTAAACAGAATAAGGATTGAAAATTAATTAAAGGGAAAAGTAATTCCCTGTATTAATAAATCCAAAATGCAACATACCTGTCTGAATATGATTAATAAGTAATCAAAAGAGTAAAGGAATAAGGAAACAAACTAGAAAAGTAACTTCAATGGAGGTGATGACCCTCTCAATATCCAAAGCAAAAAGCATAAAACTATGATCTATGAATGTAAAGAAAACCTGTTCCCTGGCTCTAGTCTGTGTTTCTGGGCCGGACACTGGGTCCAAACTCGGCCCGAAGTCACCCTCAGCATTTTCTGAATTTTCTATAGATCGCGCATGTCACGCGTACGCGTCGCTGATCATCTTGGCTTGTCACACATATGCATCAGGTACGCGCACGCGTCGCTGCAAATTTCTCCATATCGCGCGCACGCGTGAGCCATGCGTGCGGGTCGATGCTTACCGGTTATCTCCTTAGTTTCTTGTGTTCCTTCCATTTTTGCAAGCTTCCTCTCCATTCTCTAAGCCATTCCTGCCCTATGAAGCCTGAAATACTTAACACACGGATCACGGTATCGAATGGTATAAAGAATTAAAATACACAAATTAAAGACTTTAGGATGCAAGTTTTTAACCTTAGAACAAAACTAGGAAGGAATTGTAAAATCATGCAAATCATATGAATAAGTGGGCAAGGACTTTATAAAAAACACTCAAATGAGCATAAGATAAATCATGAAATAGGAAATAGTGGTTTATCAAACTCCCCACACTTAAAAAATTGATGCGGAAGGGAAATCAGCCAATTAAGAAATCAATATAGAAATACGTTGCGAGTATAGTTCTTAACCAGCAAAAATCTGCTCATCAATTTAGAAAGGTTGTCACGAAGTTAGAATAAAAATACTGGGAGTATGAGTCCCAGGTCGTCTCCCAACGAATTGACAAAAAGGGTGCTATCTTATTAATCAGGTCGTTTCCGAGAAATTTAGAGGGGACAGAAAATAAATAATTGTAACTTAGTGCAATGAAAATTAAAAGAGGTTTACATTATTCAAAATAAAATGCCTTGACTGGGGGAATAATTAATTGGAAGTTCTATCCTTGTTGGAATTCTCTCAAGTGTAGTATAAAGAGGTTGTTGTTTTCACTTAGTTAACCCTTACTAAATAAAGGAAAGTCAAGTGATTGAGCTAACTCTTATTGGCAAATCCTAGTCCTCTCGCTTGGGAAGGACTAGCGTTAGTAAATAGAGAATTAGACAACAATTACCAATTTAACTAGTCACTTGAGCATTCCAACTCAAGTGTCTCCTTTTAATCAACTCCCATGTCAAGTTGGGAATCTACTCCATTGACATGAATATAACGCTCATAGAAATATAGGAAGAAGACGTGATAAATTAAACAAAATAGGGATTGAAAATTAATTAAAGGGAAAAGTAATTCTCTGTATTAATAAATCCAAAATGCAACATACCTATCTGAACAGGATTAATAAGTAATCAAAAGAGTAAAGGAATAAGGAAACAAACTAGAATAGTAACTTCAACGGAGGTGATGACTCTCTCAATATCCAAAGCAAAAAGCATAAAACTATGAATCTATGAATGTAAAGAAAACCTAGAGGAGGAATAGTTCTATCTAGATTCTGATCTAAAAACTAAAAACTATGCTACTGAGAATCTGTGTTGAGTCTCTGCTTGTTCCCTGGCTCTGGTTTGTGTTTCTCGGCTAGAAACTGGGTCCAAACTCGGCGCAAAATTACCCCCAGCGATTTCTGAATTTTTTGCAGATCGCACATGTCACGCGTACGCGTCAGTCACGCGTACACGTCGCTGGTTGTCTTGGCGTGTCACGCGTACACGTCAGGCACGCGCACGCGTCTTCGTGTAAATTCCAATCCACGTGTACGCGTCAGGTACGCGCACCCGTGAGCCATGCGTGTGCGTGGATGCTTGCTGGTTATCTCCTTAGTTTCTTGTGTTCCTTCTATTTTTGGAAGCTTCCTCTCCATTCTTTAGGCCATTCTTGCCCTATAAAGCATGAAACACTTAATACATGAATCGGAGCATCGAATGGTATAAAGGAGAATTAAAATACACAAATTAAAGACATTAGGAAGCAAGTTTTTAACTATAGAAAAAAACTTGGAAGGAATTGTAAAATCATGCAAATCATATGAATAAGTGGGCAAGGACTTGATAAAAACCACTCAAATGAGCATAAGATAAACCATGAAATAGTGGTTTATCAGGAACTCTCAGGTTTTTGCGCAATTTTTCGTTCCTTACAGATTTGCAATTTTAGTTTTGGGGTTGTTGAATTATTGTGATTTTGGTTATTTAGGGATGCTCTAGCATGGATTCCTAGTGGGTTCCATCCATATTTTGTGTGGGTTAAGGTAAGGAAGCTTGACTCTCTTCATTATCTCAAATTTCATGTATGAACCCTATAATAAGTGTTGAGATATATTGTTATGACTAGATTATATAGAATAGAGAATTCTTGGGGCTGAAGTTGGTGTGAAGTGGAGCTTGATTGGCAAAAATTTGGTGACGGATCATGGAGATTGAGCTAGATAACACTTCAAGGGTTGGAACCGCCGACATTCAAGGTACGGGTTTGAGTTTTGAGTAGGCATTATGTAAAGTTATGTGAATCCCTAGGTTAGTTGACCCTAGGATAGGTGTGGATTGAATTTGGTTGTTGCTGTGGATAGTGAATGATTGTATGTATGTGTGTGCTTGATTGAGAATTGTTGTGATATTATAAAGTTAATGGTAATCATTGGTTATGTTGATGATTGATGAAACTTAGGCCGGAGGCCGTGAACGGGGGAAGAAGTCCCCCAAGGGGAAAGTGCGTAATATATAACTAATGTACGTGAATTATTATGTTTGATGATGAGTTTGTTGATTGTGATATGATAATGATGATTTGGTGATGTTGTATGTTGATGAATAATGACGGGAATAGAGTAAATGTATATGATTAAGGTTGAATGAATAATTGTTGAGGTAGATGAGATTATAAGATTAAATGTTGAGGAAATTGAGAATTTTGATTAGGGGTTAAATGATTTATATATAAGATAAGGTCATTAAAATTGGGTTTGTGGGATGAATTGAGGAATGAAATTGATTTAGGTGTGATGTCGGTGATATGTGTTTGATTGATAAAGTACATAAAGGGTAAGATTAGAAATTTGGTGTGTTGCTTTTAGTTTGGATTGAAGTTTTGGAAACACTAAAGTGCTTGTCACATTTTGTGAAAATTTTTTTTTAATGAACTTTGACGGATCATAACTTGAGCCTCGGTTTTCAAAATTGATTAGAATTTGCTTTCAAGGGCTTTAAAATGATATAAAGTTTGAGGAAAATGGATTTTTGTAGAGGAAGTTATGAATGTTTAAAGTTTGAGGTTTAAAACTGATTGCTGCAACTTTGTAAAATTTTCTAAGTATGGGAGTGCATGCGTACGCATACCCCCCATACGCATACATGCCATTCTCTTTGGCACCTATGCATATGCATAAATGTGTATGCCTACGCGAAATGGGCCAAATTGTATTGATGCGTACGCATACATAATGCATGCGTACGCATACACCTTGTTTTGCTAAAAAATGGTTTTTCTTCATTTTTCAAGGGTTCTTTAGCTTTCTAAACATCTCTAGTTACCATTTAAGGGTACTATCTATTAATTAGGCTCCAAGGACTAATAGAGATGTTTAGTAAATTATATTGGTGAAGTTCCATATGAGTTTAGAAGATGGAGACTTAGGCCTAGTATGTAAATTGGACGGAATGGTTATGTAATTTGATGGAGAGTCAGATTGATGAATGAACTCAAGGGATTGAGAAGTGAGGATGGTTGTAACGAATTTGGGACTCCGAGATGAATGGGTTTAGATTGTAAGAGTAATGATCACTGAGAATATAATGAGGGTTCTAGCCTGGCAAGGATGGTGGTTTAATCCCGCTTGCTCAGTGCGTAAAGTATTGTGTAGGAATGGTGGTTTTTTTCCGCTTGCAATGAGGGCGGAGGTTCTATCCCGCTCACGTATTGATGAATTGTTTAGCAAGGGCGGTGGTGTGATCTCGCTTGCATATTGTTTTGTGTTGGGCAAGGATAGTGGTTTAATCCTTCTTGCAGAATGATTTGTGAAATGCAACCTGAGCAAGGATAGTGGTGTAATCCTGCTTGTTCGTGGTGCCCAGTAAGGATGGTGGTTTAATCCCACTTACAGTGGAGGCAAGGACGGTGGTTTAATCCCACTTGCGTGTTTCGAGCAAGGAAGGTGGTTTAATCTCGCTTGTTTATGGAACCTACGGATAAGGATTGTGGTCTAATCCTGCTTATCCCAGTCAGGTCTGGCAACATAACCGACGCGTGAGCTCATGGCCAGTAGGATAGGAATGCATCATTTGTATCTATGTGATATTGTTTGCATGTGTTTATTGTATATGTGGTTTGCCTATGTGATTATTATTGTTTAACTACTATATGTTATACTTTCTGTAATTGAATCTGTTGTGTTTGTTGTTACTGTTTTATTATGAGACCTTGTATATATGGAGGCTGAGATGATATGAGAAGGACTTGAGGTTTATTGGAGAGAGAAAGGTCGAATAAAAACAAAGGTGCATGAGTGCAGTTAGTTGGTATAGCAGACCTTACTATTTTTCTGGTTTAGTATATTTCTAGGCTTGGATTTCTGTTTGTTAGAGTGTTAGGATTGCGTAGAGGATTCGTTTAGTCTTTACATCGTCTCTGCTTTGGAATTGTTACCCCTGCTGAGATCCCCGAAAGCAATGATGTTCTCACCTGTTTCAAGAATTTTCATCTTACAGGTATTAGACGTGATGCACCTTATTGAGCGTGCAGAATTTGCTTTCAGGAAATGAAGATTGTCTTTTGGGAATTTTACTTTTGCTTAGATATTTTATATATTCTCCACTGCTGTATTTTATAACTTGTATATCCTTCTTAGAGGTTGATTTTGGAGAAACAGGATGTATGTTTATATCATACTCTTGGGTTGTATTATATTAACTAGTCGGCCTTATCTTCGTAGGTCAAGGCTAGTGTTGTTCTGTATAATTTTTGGAATTATATATATACTTCGGTCACTTTTGCTTATGTATATCGTCAGCTTCTGAGTTTGATGAAATTTTTTCTTATGTCTTTTCTTCACGGGCTCCTAGTATATCGTATTCCTCCTTTGATATATGTATGTATTTTGTTTTTAGAAGTCGTGATACCTCACCACCGTTGATTTACGACTTAGGCGTAAAGCTCTATGTGGTAGGGTGTTACAATCTCTACCACTTTGAATTCAGGATTTGGGTATTGTGTGATGGGTTGACTGTACCCGTCATTGAGAACCTCTTGAATTGGTGGTTCAAAGAACTCACTCTCTATGCCATTCTCTGCTTTATTGGGGTGTAATTTCCCATAATTGTTTTCCTCCCTTAAAACCTCTGATAAACCCCATTTTTAGGGTTTATCTTGTGATGAATTTAGAGCATTTTGATAACCTTTCCTCACATTTATTCAATGAATTAGCATAGTTTTGTGATTCTCCCCTAATTTGTGCTTGACTACCAAAACATGCTTTTAGACCCTTGATTTGATGATTTTAGTCTTCCTTTGATTCCACTGGATGCCTTGATGTGTTTGTTAGTGATTTCAGATTGAAAAGGGCCAGGAATGGTTCAAAGGAGTGATGAGAAAGCATGCAAAGTGGAGAAATCATGAAAAGCCAAAGATTTGGGATGCGCCCATGGACACGCGCGTGCACTAGACGCCTACGCGTGGATCGAGCAATACTCCAGGGATGCTTACGCGTGCTGTACGCATACTCGTCGATGCCGTACGTGACTTCTTTAATGAAAACGTGCCTAGCGATTTTTGAGGAGCTTCTGGCCCAAATTGGAGTTGAATCTTGGCGGGAAAAGATTAAAAGAGCCAAGGATTGAAGGGGACATCATCACTTCACATCTGGGATCATTCATTACACTTTAGTTTCAGTTTTAGTTTCCTAGAGAGAGAAGCTCTCTCTCCTCTCTAGAATTAGGATTAGGTTTAGGTTAGAATTTGTAGATATAGGTTTTAATCTTTACTTTCATCTACTTTTCCTTTTCAATTCCTTGTTTTTACATCTTGTTCTTCTACTCTTTTGTTGAAGTTTTCTCTATTTTTGTTCCTACACTTTGTTGTGGATCTACTTTTGTTCTTTTATTTTCTTTTAATGCAAGTTGAGGTAATTCATGTTAATTGTGATTTCCTTGATTGTTGTTGTTAATTCTTTGCATTTAATTGTTGTTAGAATTCATTTTTGTTGTGATTTTACTATGCTTTCTTTTTGTACCTTCCAAGTATTTGATAGAATGCTTGGTTGGATTTTAGAGTAGAATTTTATGCTCTTGGCTTGGGATAGTAATTTAGGAACTCTTGAGTTGCTAATGTCCAAGTAATTGATGATTTGGAGCCATTAACTCTAGTTTTCACCAATTGAAATAGTGGAGAGTTAGGACTTATGGACTTGGATTGATATAGCTCATTTGACTTTCCCCTACTACTAGTAAGAGGATGATTTAATGGGATTGATCCTTGCCAATTCTCATATTGTGGTTAGTGATTAGGATAGAGATCCTTGACCACCAAACCTTACCAAGATTGCTTTATCATTTACATTCCATTGACATTTATTTTTCTTATCTCTTATCCAAAACCCCCAAAATATACAACTCATAACCAATAACAAGAACACTACCCTGCAATTCCTTTAAGAGACGACCTGAGGTTTAAATACTTCGGTTATTAGGATTATTAGGGGTTTGTTACTTGTGACAAACAAAATTTTTGCATGAAAGGATTATTGTTGGTTTAGAAACTATACTTGCAACGAGATTTCATTAACGAAATTCTACACCATCAATTTTCCGTTCATCAAAATGGTGCCGATGCCGGGGAGCTTGCAATTGTGTGCCTTTTTATTGGTTATTGTATATATGTGAATATTGTGAATAGGCTTGTCTTTTGCTTGTTTACTAATTTTTGTTAGTTTTATTTTTCTCTTCCACTATGAATTCTCACTTTGGCTATGAGTTTGGTTCAAATTGTGTTGTAGGAAATGTGAACTTCAATGATAACATGCACCGAGGATGAGACACTTCAAGATGGGAGGAGCCTCAAGGAATTGATCACTCCTATTGGCAACAACCTCCGGATACTTATAGGTATAATTCACACCCTAATGCATGCCAATTCAATGGCTATGGTAACTCTTTTTGTGATAATCAAGTACCACCACTATATGCTTATGAACCTTATCCTCAACATGACCATCAACCATGCTCACAAGCCCATTTTTACCAAGCACCTTCTTGTGACCCATATCCATTATATGATTAATTACCCATACCACATCCTTGTGACCATTATGCGCAAAAACCTTTAGAACCACCACAATTCCATTATGATTACCACTAAGAACCACCTCAATACATACCATCTCCATGCCCTTACTAAAAAGAACTACCTTCCTACTATAAACCCTTTCTCCAAAATGATGAACCTTCCTATCCACCCCAAGCCCTAATGGATGAATCTCTAGCTTTGATACCTAAAGGACAACTGGACATGCAACGGGATACACTTGAGTTTGTAATTAATTTGACTAAGGTAGTGCACACTTTGGCCTACCAATGCTTGAACACTCAAGTTGTTTCCATGGCCACATGTGAAAAACCAAAGGAAGAGCAAACCACGAAGAATCCAGTGAAGAAGGAGGAGTCGGTGGTTGTATTGGAGCAATCGGAGAAACCTATGGTTATTGAAGCAAAGGAAGAAGTAGTTGAAGATTTAGGAGATGCGAACCACCATGTGGGTCTCAACAACCTCCAGAGCATATCAAAATTGAAGAATATAAAGAGGTTGGTAATGATATGGATTCAATCATCAATGCCTTCTTATCAACAATTGAATCCTCTCCTATGGGACATGAAATTTAAGCTATTGAAGACAACTCAACACCAAATGATGTTGGTGATCTCATTGAAGACTCTTCCATCGAATGTGAAGTTGATATGGAAGTAGATTTCACACAACCTCCCAAGTTTGACTTGATTGATGATGAGGAGGAATTAGAAGAAGTCAACAAGAAAGAAGAAGCTGAAAGAATTTGTCAAGAGGTGGAGATACCCAAAGAAGAGCATAAGGAAGTCGACCTCGCATTGTCTAAGTGTGGGGAGGTTTCCCTCCCTAAATCACCGTCCAACACAACATTCAAGTGGGTAAAATTCCTACCCTTAAGCTTTACTTTCTCACTTGAATATGGCTTGATTGAAATGGATGGACAACTTAGAGCTCTTTGTAGAACTAAGAGTAAGAAGGAGATGTGTAGTGGTTGGAAGTTGGGAATTGGGCTCATTGAGGTCAAGTTCTCAAGGCATCGGGACCATGATTGGAAGCATGTTACTTTGTATGGGTCTAGGAAGAAGACTTGGTGTACTAAAGAGAATTCTATATGCCAACCATCCAAACGGAAAATTCATGAAGATCAACTTGAAGACGGGTGCAAAAAAAAGATATGGGATCCCAGATCGATGCATGAAGACCAACTATGGGAGCTCATATCTTGGTTGGAACTCCATCCAAACTTGGTGAAGATGGTTGGAATTTCCGTCAACCATTTGAGGAGCAAAGATCCTTGGAGATTCAAGGATGAGTACAAACATAAGCCACCATGACAAAGAGCTTCCCAAGGGTCCAACTTAAGGACTTAAACTAAAAGTGCTAGGTGGGAGACACCCCACCATGGTAAACTCTTTCCACTCTCTTGTAGCTTCGATTAATAAGTGATTTGGGTTACCATTGTAGGTAGTTTTTCTTTTCATGTAGTTGTTTCAATAAATTGGTTGTTGGTTGCTTGTGAAGCAAGCTTCCCTTGCTTGTTTTTGGAAACTCTCAAAAAGCCAAAAAGACTTTTGTAATTTTGCAATTGTGGTTATTTTTGAGTTGTAGGTAGTGTTAAGGAGAGATTTAGCTGTTTTTAATATCTCTGAAAAAAAAAGAGAGGCAGGACGCGTACGCATGCAGTATGCGTGCGCGTCCATACACGGATGCAGCCCCATACATTTTCCAGAGAGTTGGGTAACTGGTGCACGAAATCACAATCACACTTTTGCAATTCCGCACAACTAACCAGCAAGTGTACTGGGTCGTCCAAGTAATACCTTACGTGAGTAAGGGTCGATCCCACGGAGATTGTCGGCTTGAAGCAAGCTATGGTTATCTCGTAACTCTTAGTCAGGATATCAATAATTCTCAGATTTAATTGTAAAAAGTAAAAGAACATGAAATAAATACTTGTTTTGCAGTAATGGAGAAAAAAGGCCTATGGCCACGTTTTTTTTAGCTACGCTTTAAAAGCGTGGCCAAAAGTGATCAGTGGCCACGCTTTGTGAGGGTGGCGACTGAATAGAGATTTAGCTACGTTTTTTCTTGCTACGCTTCAAAAGCGTAGCGAAAAGGGTCAATGGCCACGCTTTTATAAGGGTAGCAATTGATTCGAGATTTGGCCACGCTTTTTTTTCTACGCTTAAAAAGCGTAGCCATAGAGAGAAATAGGCACGCTTTTAAAGCGTGGCGACAGAATTTTGTTATAGGGTCATTTTAAAAGCGTGGCCGTTTCCTCTAACTCTTTTGGCACGCTTCAAAAGCATGGCCAAAAGGTTTCCATAAAAAAAAAGAATTTCAGTGAACTCCCTTCAAAAGTACTAAGTTACCATAATACACCATCTACTCTTCCAAACTTTAACTTTCTCCTTGTCACAAATGCCCTAACACATTCAGATCAGATAACCCTAAGCCCACACACGAAGCGACAATTGCTCTCTAAGCCCTCCAGATCAGACAACCCTAACCTTGTCTTCATTGTGCCTCACGAAGAATCCCCTAACCGCGATGAGGAACATCAGATCGAAGAACCCCTAACCTCTCTTCATTGTGCACTCCCCAAAGAATGTCGTCGGCGTGCGCGATACCTCTGTCGGCAATCCCTCTTCCGGCAACTAAAAGTGCTAGGTGGGAGACACCCCACCATGGTAAACTCTTTCCACTCTCTTGTAGCTTCGATTAATAAGTGATTTGGGTTACCATTGTAGGTAGTTTTTCTTTTCATGTAGTTGTTTCAATAAATTGGTTGTTGGTTGCTTGTGAAGCAAGCTTCCCTTGCTTGTTTTTGGAAACTCTCAAAAAGCCAAAAAGACTTTTGTAATTTTGCAATTGTGGTTATTTTTGAGTTGTAGGTAGTGTTAAGGAGAGATTTAGCTGTTTTTAATATCTCTGAAAAAAAAAGAGAGGCAGGACGCGTACGCATGCAGTATGCGTGCGCGTCCATACACGGATGCAGCCCCATACATTTTCCAGAGAGTTGGGTAACTGGTGCACGAAATCACAATCACACTTTTGCAATTCCGCACAACTAACCAGCAAGTGTACTGGGTCGTCCAAGTAATACCTTACGTGAGTAAGGGTCGATCCCACGGAGATTGTCGGCTTGAAGCAAGCTATGGTTATCTCGTAACTCTTAGTCAGGATATCAATAATTCTCAGATTTAATTGTAAAAAGTAAAAGAACATGAAATAAATACTTGTTTTGCAGTAATGGAGAAAAAAGGCCTATGGCCACGTTTTTTTTAGCTACGCTTTAAAAGCGTGGCCAAAAGTGATCAGTGGCCACGCTTTGTGAGGGTGGCGACTGAATAGAGATTTAGCTACGTTTTTTCTTGCTACGCTTCAAAAGCGTAGCGAAAAGGGTCAATGGCCACGCTTTTATAAGGGTAGCAATTGATTCGAGATTTGGCCACGCTTTTTTTTCTACGCTTAAAAAGCGTAGCCATAGAGAGAAATAGGCACGCTTTTAAAGCGTGGCGACAGAATTTTGTTATAGGGTCATTTTAAAAGCGTGGCCGTTTCCTCTAACTCTTTTGGCACGCTTCAAAAGCATGGCCAAAAGGTTTCCATAAAAAAAAAGAATTTCAGTGAACTCCCTTCAAAAGTACTAAGTTACCATAATACACCATCTACTCTTCCAAACTTTAACTTTCTCCTTGTCACAAATGCCCTAACACATTCAGATCAGATAACCCTAAGCCCACACACGAAGCGACAATTGCTCTCTAAGCCCTCCAGATCAGACAACCCTAACCTTGTCTTCATTGTGCCTCACGAAGAATCCCCTAACCGCGATGAGGAACATCAGATCGAAGAACCCCTAACCTCTCTTCATTGTGCACTCCCCAAAGAATGTCGTCGGCGTGCGCGATACCTCTGTCGGCAATCCCTCTTCCGGCCCGTAACCCTCCTTTAAGTTTCTTCTCTCTTCTCTCGACACTCTCTCCCGCAAGCTCACTCTGGCTCACCTCTCTCACGGCTGGTCTCGCCGTCGACCCCTCTCTCTCTGGTTTCACGCTTCTCTCGCGCCCATTTCAGACTCAAGCTCATCGCTCTCTGTCACCACCGTCGCAAGCTCTGTCGCGCTCTGTCACCATTGCAAGCTCGTCTTCTTGTGTCGGCCGTCAACGCTTCCTTCGTCGTGAGTTGGTCCTGGGTAGGTGAGTTTCAGCTTCCTTTGGCCCTGTTAAGTCATCAGTATATCTTGAATTTGTTGCTGAAAGTTGAGATTGTTGCTGAAATAATGATTCTGCTAATTTTGTTTTGCTGTAAATCATATTCCGAGAATTGAAGTATAAGTTTTTGTTGCTGAAAGTTATTATACTTAAATTTTTTGTTAAAAATGATCAATGGGCTGAATTTGTTGCTGCTAAGTTGAATTGTTGCTGAACATATCGCTGAGCAATTTTGTTGTTGTTGGATAACGTCACTATTCTTTTAAGTAGCAAGTAGATTTAAACTCTGTAATGAAACCAGTGGGATTTATTTTAAAATTTACAGTTTTTAATATATGAATATTTTAAAAGTGCATGAGTTGGTTGTGGCTGTGTTGTGTTGAATGTGTTAGTTAAATTGATTTTATTGTTAAAAAATGAACTAAGTTGCTGTCTTCTTGTTAAGGTTGGTAAATTAGGAACTGGGAGGATGAAATTGAGTTAGATGGAGAAGTGATTGAATTGAGTTACCGCGGCTCGTATCCCTGGTGGCAATTGCTGAGAGAAAGTGTAGAGAGAAGCCCAGCCAGAGCTTCATTGCTTTATCTGCCCTTGTTCCTGGTATAACGTTTCATTTCAAATAAATAAAATGAAGATAAAGGCTGCACCATGACAAAAATCAGTTTGGAACAGTATATTAAATTCTCTTGGTCATTGTTTGCTCCTCTGTCTGTACTTTTCAAGATGGATTGCATCTTCTAAATTATCACTTCTATTGCAATAGTTAATGTTCTATTATTTGGTTTTGCATTGAAATATTGCCTCAAATTAATGATTCTTTAAGCTGATGTTTCTGTGTATGTTATATAGCATTCTAATACAATTGAGCTGGATATTTTGTATTTGCTAACTTGTTTACTCTGTTGTTTCAGGTGTTCACTACTATGGCATTCATCTTGTTCGCTGAAGAGAATGTTGACATTGCTGTTGTTGAGGTAAATTATCTATTTTCTTCACTGGTAATTGCTTCAGGCTATTAAGTTATTGTTCTGATTTTGTTGTTTCTATGTTGCCCCCCCACCAAAAAGTCTTGAGATTATATTGGCTTTGTCTAAGCCAACATAATGGATAGTTCTTGATAGTGTTTAATTGTTAATATTGTCTTTATTTTAAAAAATTTAAACCTAAAACTGTGAGATGGCCAAAGTCATAATGTTGTATTTTTATTTAATTCTACAGGCTGGTTTAGGGGGTGCTCGGGATGCAACGAATGTTATATCCTCAGTTAGGTGTTTCTCTCCATGATCTTATTTTCTCAATAATAAGATATCTAAACTTGAAATGAAATGACGTTTTTCTTGGAGACAAAACACGCTACAACTGCATAGATACTAAATTGAGGACTATTGACAAGGATACAATCCAATTCTTATGTACATGACTAAATGCAATAGTAGCTACATTGAGCTTATTTTGTCCTATTCCAATTACTCAATGCTCATTAAAAAGAAGCATATTTAAATTAGCTAGAGAGCTTTCCATCTTTGCCTTTAAGAACTGTCGTTTGTTTAATCCTTGCATTCTATACGTAAAATAGACCAGAAATAGTTATTGATATGAAATATCCTTTCATTTATGTCTTAATTTAAAGCATAATAACATATTTTGAGATAAAAATACCCTAAAATGTATGCAAAGTGGCAAAACAGGGATCTTATGTTGCTGTGACAGCTAAATAGGATTTCCTTTTTGTCGGATGGATTGGACCTATCTTCTATTGATTTAGATTTGTGTTAATGTATAAATTTTAAAATTTTATTCTTCATACATAAACACCAGAGCGAAATAAAACTTTTCTCTATATTCTTGGTACACAGATGTTTATCTTTTACAATTTTATTACCATTATGGACAATATTGTTTATCTTTTCTCTATATTCATGGTATGCCAATGGCTGCACTAATTTACTAATTTACTAATTTGTTTACTAATTTGAAGGATAAAGGCTGCACCACATACTCCACTTAGGCAGCGTGATGATCCTGAGGTGAATACCTTTCATATATTAGGTTGAAATTTCATAAAATGGATTGCATAACTAATGATTGGTTTCATTTCTTTTTTCTCAGACAGGTTCCATTTTAGAGAAACTTACAGAGGAGAACTTACGGGACTGGGGGCTTTTGCAAGACTTCTATCGTTTTGTGAAGGTAACGGAGCTTGTATAGTTTCTTTTTTAGGTTGTTTGTACAATCAAGCATTACATTAATTTATCCTGGAAGCTCAGAGACAGGTAGGAGAGAAATCCCCTAACCGCGATGAGGAATATCAGATCGAAGAACCCCTAACCTTTCTTCATTGTGCACTCCCCGAAGAACGTTGCCGGCGCGCGCGATACTTTTGTCGGCAATCCCTCTTCCGACCCGTAACCCTCCTTTAAGTTTCTTCTCTCTTCTCTCGACACTCTCTCCCTCAAGCTCACTGTGGCTCACCTCTCTCACGGCTGGTCTCGCCGTCGACCCCTCTCTCTCTGGTTTCACGCTTCTCTCGCGCCCATTTCAGACTCAAGCTCATCGCTCTCTGTCACCACCGTCGCAAGCTCTGTCGCGCTCTGTCACCATTGCAAGCTCGTCTTCTTGTGTCGGCCGTCAACGCTTCCTTCGTCGTGAGTTGGTCCTGGGTAGGTGAGTTTCAGCTTCCTTTGGCCCTGTTAAGTCATCAGTATATCTTGAATTTGTTGCTGAAAGTTGAGATTGTTGCTGAAATAATGATTCTGCTAATTTTGTTTTGCTGTAAATCATATTCCGAGAATTGAAGTATAAGTTTTTGTTGCTGAAAGTTATTATACTTAAATTTTTTGTTAAAAATGATCAATGGGCTGAATTTGTTGCTGCTAAGTTGAATTGTTGCTGAACATATCGCTGAGCAATTTTGTTGTTGTTGGATAACGTCACTATTCTTTTAAGTAGCAAGTAGATTTAAACTCTGTAATGAAACCAGTGGGATTTATTTTAAAATTTACAGTTTTTAATATATGAATATTTTAAAAGTGCATGAGTTGGTTGTGGCTGTGTTGTGTTGAATGTGTTAATTAAATTGATTTTATTGTTAAAAAATGAACTAAGTTGCTGTCTTCTTGTTAAGGTTGGTAAATTAGGAACTGGGAGGATGAAATTGAGTTAGATGGAGAAGTGATTGAATTGAGTTACCGCGGCTTGTATCCCTGTTGGCAATTGCTGAGAGGAAGTGTAGAGAGAAGCCCAGCCAGAGCTTCATTGCTTTATCTGCCCTTGTTCCTGGTATAACGTTTCATTTCAGATAAATAAAATGAAGATAAAGGCTGCACCATGACAAAAATCAGTTTGGAACAGTATATTAAATTCTCTTGGTCATTGTTTGCTCCTCTGTCTGTACTTTTCAAGATGGATTGCATCTTCTAAATTATCACTTCTATTGCAATAGTTAATGTTCTATTATTTGGTTTTGCATTGAAATATTGCCTCAAATTAATGATTCTTTAAGCTGATGTTTCTGTGTATGTTATATAGCATTCTAATACAATTGAGCTGGATATTTTGTATTTGCTAACTTGTTTACTCTGTTGTTTCAGGTGTTCACTGCTATGGCATTCATCTTGTTCACAGAAGAGAATGTTGACATTGCTGTTGTTGAGGTAAATTATCTATTTTCTTCACTGGCAATTGCTTCAGGCAAACCTGCTATTAAGTTGTTGTTCTGATTTTGTTGTTTCTTTATTGCGCCCCCTCCCCCCCCAGAAAAAGTCTTGAGATAATATTGGCTTTGTCTAAGCCAACATAATGGATAGTTCTTGATAGTGTTTAATTGTTAATATTGTCTTTATTTTAAAAAATTTAAACCTAAAACTGTGAGATGGCCAAAGTCATAATGTTGTATCTTCATTTAATTCTACAGGCTGGTTTAGGGGGTGCTCGGGATGCAACGAATGTTATATCCTCAGTTAGGTGTTTCTCTCCATGATCTTATTTTCTCAATAATAAGATATCTAAACTTGAAATGAAATGACGTTTTTCTTGGAGACAAAACACGCTACAACTGCATAGATACTAAATTGAGGACTATTGACAAGGATACAATCTAATTCTTATGTACATGACTAAATGCAATAGTAGCTACATTGAGATTATTTTGTCCTATTCCAATTACTCAATGCTCATTAAAAAGAAGCATATTTAAATTAGCTAGAGAGCTTTCCATCTTTGCCTTTAAGAACTGTCGTTTGTTTAATCCTTGCATTCTATACGTAAAATAGACTAGAAATAGTTATTGATATGAAATATCCTTTCATTTATGTCTTAATTTAAAGCACAATAACATTTTTTGAGAGAAAAATACCCTAAAATGTCTGCAAAGTGGCAAAACAGGGATCTTATGTTGCTGTGACAACTAAATAGGATTTCCTTTTTGTCGGATGGATTGGACCTATCTTCTATTGATTTAGATTTGTGTTAATGTATAAATTTTAAAATTTTATTCTTCATACATAAACACTAGAGCGAAATAAAACTTTTCTCTATATTCTTGGTACAGAGATGTTTATCTTTTACAATTTTATTACCATTATGGACAATATTGTTTATCTTTTCTCTATATTCATGGTATGCCAATGGCTGCACTAATTTACTAATTTACTAATTTGTTTACTAATTTGAAGGATAAAGGCTGCACCACATACTCCCCTTAGGCTACGTGATGATCCTGAGGTGAATACCCTATATATATTAGGTTGAAATTTCATAAAATGGATTGCATAACTAATGATTGGTTTCATTTCTTTTTTCTCAGACAGGTTCCATTTTAGAGAAACTTACAGAGGAGAACTTACGGGACTGGGGGCTTTTGCAAGACTTCTATCGTTTTGTGAAGGTAACGGAGCTTGTATAGTTTCTTTTTTAGGTTGTTTGTACAATCAAGCATTACATTAATTTATCCTGGAAGCTCAGAGACAGGTAGGAGAGATATACCTAAATGAAAAGAGTTCAAGATCTCATCAAATTATCAGATTGATGTGTGCCTTTCCATTTCTGTAATTAAATTCTTGTACTTTTTATATCTTAAAAAATAATTAAAAAAAAGCTCCTAATATTGAAATTGTATTGTTTTAGACAATAGAAAGTTCTGCCAAGGAATTCTTTGGGCAAAGGTAACTCAGCCACCCTAGCTGCCAGCGTGGTATGCTTATAAATTCCTTGTTGTGCATGTTAATTACCTTGACTTTTATTCCATTGCTTTACTTTCAGTTTTCTCCTTCTAATATATACCATATTTCCTCCTATTTTTGTATGAACGGCATGCAAATAATGTGTTTCTTTTTGATAAATAATTTTGATCAAATAATGCAGGGTTTCTTCTATGAAGACTGCTAAACCTACTGTTAATGGTATGAATTTGTTGTTTTTAATTATAATTTTTTATCAAATATGAAGTGTGTAGTTGAGTTGCTTAATTTCATTAGATAGAGAAACATTCTTGTGCCTTTCTATTCAATAGCTTTTGAGAGCTATGATGGTTCATGATATGGTGGTATTCAGAACCTTTGTGATAAAGATTTTTAGAGTTTGATCCTTATTGCCCCAATCCTAAAATTGTATTTTAGCGCAATATATGGGTAGACCTCTGCATTGTCCATGCAATAAGCCCAAAATAAGTGGTTGTGAGGGGCATGCATATTAGATATAAAAGTATTTACATGCCTCTACTGAACAACTTAAGTTTTTGGAAAAGTTGCTTCAATGATAAATTTTACTAGTTTGAATGAATTGATATAGGTATTTGATTACAGGCTTATGATAGTTGTAAATTCTATTAGGCATTGAAAGACTTTGGTTTGGTTTTCGTTGTATAGGTGGAACTCATGCAATTCAAGGAATTCCTAAAATAATTTTGATAAATCTCTTGGAGAAGAGGTAATTTTATTTCTATCATGTCTACTGCTGCTTCCCTTGCATGTGTTTCTTTTTGCAATTCATATTTGAATACTGCCAAAAATGTGGTTGCAGATAAGAGCTAGCCTAAATGAGCATTTTGGTTCCTGCAGGGAGATCTCGAGGGTGTCAGTCCCAAAAGATTTTGATAGTGTTTATTATTAATTTGACAGAGTGTGGCGTTGGCTTTGATATGATAATTAACTAAAAGTTTGATTTCTTTATCCATTTATTTATTATTAATTTTTATTATTTATAGCTTGAGAATGAGGACATGCTCTATCTACTTTCTATTGATTTTTGGTTATCACTGCTAGTATTTAACAGGTTATGGTGGTTGATGCTGAGGCATACACCTATGATGATGAGGTCATCAAGAAAGTTGAAGCAATGGGGAAGCCCGAAAATCCTGAAGAAGAAAGCTAATGTGGAAACTACTAGAGCCATAAAACATCATCAAGAAAGCTGAAGCAATGGGGAAGCCCGAAAATCCTGAAGAAGAAGCTACTGTGGAAACTACTAGAGCCATAAAACATCATCAAGAAAGCTGAAGCAATGGGGAAGCCCGAAAATCCAGAAGAAGAAGCTACTGTGGAAACTACCAGAGCCATAAAAGCTTCTCAGTTGTTGCTAAATGCCATTGAAATCCTGAAGAAGAAGCTGGATGCATGCTGTACGTCTCTGAGCACATAGTGGAGGCTGATGATTAGTTTGCTGAATTGGGTCCACATATGTGAGGAGGTTGATCAAAATTATTGTTAGATAGGATGGCAAAGTTATTGGAATTGTAATTCATGTATTAGGAATACATTGCGTATTTATCATTTTTATTTTTGATATTTTGTCATACTGTCATGTGATTAAACATTTTTTTGGTGAATGTTTATGTATGTTGGATTAGTGGATTTAAAATTATTGGTCATTGTCTAAATTTTAAAATTATCTATTAATTTTGTAAGGTTTTATTACAAAGATTAAAAGAAAACTATAGGTTACTGAATAAAGTTTTTGCCAGGCTTTAAAAGCGTAGCCATATTGTACAGCAATAATCAATTGGCACGCTTTGAAAGCGTAGCTGTATGTCTTGCTATTGGCACGCTTTAAAAGCGTAGCTGTATCTCTCTCTATTGGCACACTTTAAAAGCGTAGCCATATGTCTCTCTATTGGTACGCTTGAAAAGCGTAGCCATATCTTGTTATTGGCACGCTTTAAAAGCGTAGCCATATATGGCACATATGGCCACGCTTTTAAAGCGTGGCGATCTTTAAAAGCGTCGCAAAAAATAAAGCGTGGCGATAGGTCACCAAAAGCGTGGCGATAGAGCAACCGGCACCCTTGCAGTTGTGACCCTTTCAAAAGCGTGCCGATAGCTCAAAAAGCGTGGCGAAAAGCTATCGCTATGCTTTTTTTGACTTTTCACCACGCTTTAAAAGCGTAGCAAAAGGCATGTTTTCTTGTAGTGACACCATCAATTTTCCGTTCATCAAAATGGCGCCGATGCCGGGGAGCTTGCAATTGTGTGCCTTTTTATTGGTTATTGTATATATGTGAATATTGTGAATAGGCTTGTCTTTTGCTTGTTTACTAATTTTTGTTAGTTTTATTTTTCTCTTCCACTATGAATTCTCACTTTGGCTATGAGTTTGGTTTAAATTGTGTTGTAGGAAATGTGAACTTCAATGATAACATGCACCGAGGATGAGACACTTCAAGATGGGAGGAGCCTCAAGGAATTGATCACTCCTATTGGCAACAACCTCCGGATACTTATAGGTATAATTCACACCCTAATGCATGCCAATTCAATGGCTATGGTAACTCTTTTTGTGATAATCAAGTACCACCACTATATGCTTATGAACCTTATCCTCAACATGACCATCAACCATGCTCACAAGCCCATTTTTACCAAGCACCTTCTTGTGACCCATATCCATTATATGACTAATTACCCATACCACATCCTTGTGACCATTATGCGCAAAAACCTTTAGAACCACCACAATTCCATTATGATTACCACTAAGAACCACCTCAATACATACCATCTCCATGCCCTTACTAAAAAGAACTACCTTCCTACTATAAACCCTTTCTCCAAAATGATGAACCTTCCTATCCACCCCAAGCCCTAATGGATAAATCTCTAGCTTTGATACCTAAAGGACAAGTGGACATGCAACGGGATACACTTGAGTTTGTAATTAATTTGACTAAGGTAGTGCACACTTTGGCCTACCAATGCTTGAACACTCAAGTTGTTTCCATGGCCACATGTGAAAAACCAAAGGAAGAGCAAACCACGAAGAATCCAGTGAAGAAGGAGGAGTCGGTGGTTGTATTGGAGCAATCGGAGAAACCTATGGTTATTGAAGCAAAGGAAGAAGTAGTTGAAGATTTAGGAGATGCGAACCACCATGTGGGTCTCAACAACCTCCAGAGCATATCAAAATTGAAGAATATAAAGAGGTTGGTAATGATATGGATTCAATCATCAATGCCTTCTTATCAACAATTGAATCCTCTCCTATGGGACATGAAATTGAAGCTATTGAAGACAACTCAACACCAAATGATGTTGGTGATCCCATTGAAGACTCTTCCATCGAATGTGAAGTTGATATGGAAGTAGATTTCACACAACCTCCCAAGTTTGACTTGATTGATGATGAGGAGGAATTAGAAGAAGTCAACAAGAAAGAAGAAGCTGAAAGAATTTGTCAAGAGGTGGAGATACCCAAAGAAGAGCATAAGGAAGTCGACCTCGCATTGTCTAAGTGTGGGGAGGTTTCCCTCCCTAAATCACCATCCAACACAACATTCAAGTGGGTAAAATTCCTACCCTTAAGCTTTACTTTCTCACTTGAATATGGCTTGATTGAAATGGATGGACAACTTAGAGCTCTTTGTAGAACTAAGAGTAAGAAGGAGATGTGTAGTGGTTGGAAGTTGGGAATTGGGCTCATTGAGGTCAAGTTCTCAAGGCATAGGGACCATGATTGGAAGCATGTTACTTTGTATGGATCTAGGAAGAAGACTTCGTGTACTAAAGAGAATTCTATATGCCAACCATCAAAACGGAAAATTCATGAAGATCAACTTGAAGACGGGTGCAAAAATAAGATATGGGATCCCAGATCGAAGCATGAAGACCAACTATGGGAGCTCATATCTTGGGTGGAACTCCATCCAAACTTGGTGAAGATGGTTGGAATTTCCGTCAACCATTTGAGGAGCAAAGATCCTTGGAGATTCAAGGATGAGTACAAACATAAGCCACCATGACAAAGAGCTTCCCAAGGGTCCAACTTAAGGACTTAAACTAAAAGTGCTAGGTGGGAGACACCCCACCATGGTAAACTCTTTCCACTCTCTTGTAGCTTCGATTAATAAGTGATTTGGGTTACCATTGTAGGTAGTTTTTCTTTTCATGTAGTTGTTTCAATAAATTGGTTGTTGGTTGCTTGTGAAGCAAGCTTCCCTTGCTTGTTTTTGGAAACTCTCAAAAAGCCAAAAAGACTTTTGTAATTTTGCAATTGTGGTTATTTTTGAGTTGTAGGTAGTGTTAAGGTATGGTTATCTCGTAATCACAATCACACTTTTGCAATTCCGCACAACTAACCAGCAAGTGTACTGGGTCGTCCAAGTAATACCTTACGTGAGTAAGGGTCGATCCCACGGAGATTGTCGGCTTGAAGCAAGCTATGGTTATCTCGTAACTCTTAGTCAGGATATCAATAATTCTCAGATTTAATTGTAAAAAGTAAAAGAACATGAAATAAATACTTGTTTTGCAGTAATGGAGAACAGGTTGAGGTTTTGGAGATGCTCCATCTTCTGAATATCTGCTTTCCTACTGTCTTCTTCTTCATGCATGCAAGGCTCCTTCCATGGCAAGCTATATGTTGGTGGATCACCGTTGTCAATGGCTACCATCCGTCCTCTCAGTGAAAATGGTCCAAATGCGGTGTCACCACAGGGCTAATCATCTGTTGGTTCTCACTCATGTTGGAATAGGATCCATTGATCCTTTTACGTCTGTCACTACGCCTAGCACTCGTGAGTTTGAAGCTCGTCACAGTCATCCCTTCCCAGATCCTACTCGAAATATCATAGACAAGGTTTAGACTTTCCGGATCTCAGGAATGGCCGCCAATAATTCTAGCCTATACCATGAAGGTTCTAATCTTAGATTAGAAACCCAAGAGATATGCACTCAAGCTATTGCAGATAGAATGGAGGTGGTTGTCAGGCACGCATTCATTGGTGAGAATAATGATGAGTGTCACGGATCATCACATTCATCAAGTTGAAGTGCGAGTGAATATCTTAGAATAGAAACAAACGTGATAGAATGAAAAACAGTAGTAATTACATTAATTTCTCGAGACACGGTAGAGCTTGATAAACCCATATTTTATGATATATATTGTGCTTAATTCAAGAGATTTATTCAATCCTTCACCCACTTATTCATGTAAATTGCATGGTTTTACTTTCCCTTCCTTATTATGTGATATATGTGAAATACATGTTTTCTATGCTTTGAAATTATTTATTTTGATTACCTTTTATTACCATTCGATGCCGTGATTTGTGTGTTGAGTAGTTTCAGATCTTCTAAGGCAGGAATGACTTAAAAGATGGAAAGGAAACATACAAAAATGGAAGGAAAGCACAAAAGGGAGTTTTTGAAGAAACTGGCAGCGACGCGAATGCATGGACAACGCGGCCGCATGCCTAGCGCGAAAAGACAGCGACGCGAACGCGCGCCATGAGCAGAACACAGATGACGCGGACGCATGACCGAAGCGAATGCGTGATAATGAAAACTCCAGATGACGCGACCGCGTGACCCACACGGACTCATGACAGACGCCACGCACCAGAAATTATAGAAAACGCTCCTAGCGATTTCTAAAGCCTTTTTTGGCCCAGATCCAAGTCCAGAAGGCACAAATTATAGGTTATGAAGTGAGAGAATGCATCCATTCAAAAAGGGAGATCTCCAATTTCACTTTTCATAGTTTAGATGTAGTTTTTAGAGAGAGAGGTTCTCTCCTCTCTCTTAGGTTTTAGCATTAGGATTTCTTGTTATTTCAATTTAGTATTCCGACTCTTTATTAGGTTCAATATTCCTCTTTTGCTTTCAGATCTTTTAAAGCTTTCTTTCAATTACTTTTGTTGCCAAATTGGCTTATGAACCATTCATGTTTAGATTTGATTTTCTATTTAATATAATTTGAGGTATTTTAGTTTATGATTATTTTATTCTATTTATGAATGCTCTTAATTTAATTTAGATATTTTCTTCCTTTTGGCTTTGGTTAAGTAATTGGTAACACTTGAGTTGTCAAACTCAGCAGTGGTTGAAATTGGCAGATTCCTAATTGGTAACACTTGGTAACTCTTTAGAGCTCCTCACCCCCAACCATGGGGTTTAGAGATTCATGCCGTAGAGAATACAATATGAAACGTGTAAAGTGTCATGAGGTGTGTAAATACAATAGCAAATGGTCCTATTTATAGAAAACTAGTAGCCTAAGGTTTACAGAAATGAGTAAACGATGCAGAATCCACTTCCGGGCCCACTTGGTGTGTGCTTGGGCTGAGCATTGAAGCTTTCATTTGTAGAGACTTTTCTTGGAGTTAAACGCCAGCTTTTGTGCCTGTTTGGGCGTTTAACTCCAGCTTTTATGCCAGTTTTGGCGTTTTGACGCCAGAATTTTTATGCTGAATTGGAACGCCGGTTTGGGCCATCAAATCACGGGCAAAGTATAGACTATTACATTGCTGGAAAGCCCAGGATGTTTACTTTTCAATGCAATTGAGATGCGCCAATTGACCTTCTGTAGCTCCAGAAAATCCACTTCGAGTGTAGGGAGGTCAGAATCCAACAGCATCTGCAGTCCTTTTTCAACCTCTGAATCAGATTTTTGCTTAGGTCCCTCAATTTCAGCCAAAAAATACTTGAAATCACAGAAAAACACACAAACTCATAGTAAAGTCCAGAAATATGATTTTTGAATAAAAACTAATAAAAACATAATAAAAACTAACTAAAATATACTAAAAACATACTAAAAACAATGCCAAAAAGCGTATAAATTATCCGCTCATCAGCAACCCTTGCGCAAACATTAAGCTTCTAGCACAAATCTCTTGCACACGTATGCGTACAGCACGCATATGCATCGATTGCATTTAAAAGAAGGCACATGCACGCGTACATGACGTGTACGCATCGATGCGCTGATACAGTTCCCATACATATGACCCGAGAGTTGTGCTAACTCCGGGCCAACATGAAGCCTCTGGCCCAATTCCCAACCCACGTGGATGCGTACATCACGCTTACGCATCCATGCCCACACTCCCATACACACAGACGCACATAAGACGCGTCTGTATCTATCCCTCTTTTCGCCCACCCACACGGACGTGTACAGTACGCGCACGCTTGGATTCAAAAACTTTAACCCCAGGGACGCGATGAACCCTAGTGCAATCGCGCACCCTAACCAGTCTCACCTCTAATGCTCCCTCTCCTTTCCCCTCTCCCTAACCCCAAGCTGCCATAGCTGCCATCGCAACCAACCGCCGGCGACCTCACAGCCACCGCCGTCATCTTCTTCTCTCCTCTCTTTCTTTCTTCCTCATTTTTTCTCTCTCACCGTTTCTCTTCTCACCTCTATCTCTCCTTCTCGTTCTCTGCTCTCCGTCCGGTGACTTACCGCCGGTGAGCACCCCAACCCTTCCCTCTATTTCTCCTCTCCCTCAGTTACCACCCATTTCTATCAGAACAGCACCCACACCGCTGCCCTGCTCTCTACACCGCACCTTCGCTCTTCACCCTCTGTTCTGCGTCACCTCTGTGCCGCCGTGAGGTCCGTCGCTGCCACCACTACTGGGCAGTGCTGTCATCAACCATCCCTTCCCTCTATCTTTTTGATTCTACTTGCTGCTTCCAGGTTCACCATTCTCCTGCCTCCATTGCTCTGTTCTCTTACTATTTTAATTAATTTTGTTTGTTAATTTTAGTTAGTTAGTTGATTAATTTTGGTTATTAGGATAGATAGATATGCATGTGGTTAGGTAGCTAGGTTGTGGTTAGAAGATTCTAGGCCTGATAAGTGCTCCGTTCCTGTTTACTTTGTGTATGTTACTTGCTTGGCTGTTGGTGAATGGTGAGTTGTTTTGTGTATATATTGCCTCTGCAATGCTGTTTCTAATTTCAAGCCTTGCTTATTTCCTGCTGCCCTGCCTGATTAGTGCTGCCCGAGACATATGAATTCGTTGATTGTTTTGCCTGTTTGATATGTTGAACTCATATGACTGTTTTTGCTGCTTTTCATTATCCAGGAACGTCCGATTTACTGCCAGAATGCTGCCCAAATTTTTAGAAATTGTTTTGTTCTTCAACTTGCACCCTAGGCATTGAACTTGGCCCTTTTGATTTAAGATCTACCTATCTTACACCAAGCTCAATTCCTAGGTTGATTTGGTTAGCATTTCCATGTTTGTTTTATTTCCCGTGATATGTATTTAACCTTCATATGCTTTCACTTTTCAAGTTGAATCAAATGCTTTGTGACTCATGCTAAGCCATCATTTGATCTTGACTTGCATTTTTTCTTGAATTTGGTTCATACAATTGCAATATTTGGTGCATTCTACTAGTGTAACCCCTTTTGAGAATTATCTTCAAAGTACCTTTGATTGCACTAGTGCATGTTTCACCTTTTGCAACACCAATTATTGCACATTCAGTGACCATGACATTGATTGGTGACTTGCTTTCAATTAATTGCTCTTGTTGCAATTTCATATTTCATCATCAATGACTACATCTTCCTTATGATTGTGAGAATCCTTGTATTCCATACTTTGTGAATTTATTTTGCTTGAGCCAATAACCGTCATATCACTAATCTGTGAACCGGTCTTCCAACTTCTAACTCGTTTAACCAGCTAACTTTTCTTTTCACTTTCAAACTAACCCTTTTACCATTATTTTGGGTATGACGCTTATTGAGCTTAATAAACGAGCATTGTGGAATTTTTTGCTTGAATTCTTGGTTTATGGCCTTGTTTTGAATTCTGATCTTTGTTGTTTGTATTCCAAGTTTTCATCCTTTTTACCTCACATCATGATCACATGTCAATCCTCTTATTTTATACATATGTCATTCTTTGCTTTCTATTCCTCTACTTGGCCTAATTGTTGATATCCTGTCATATTTGTTTTTCAGGATGGCTAACAAAGGGAAAGCCAAGGTTACCTCAAGAAAGAGGAAGAAACCTCAAGCCTCTACTTCTCCTTTCATGGCCTATGCAGAGAACCTAATTAATGACAAGGAGAAGGCCGATCTGTTGCTACCCACCAGGGACATAGATAGGTTCCCTAACCTATACTGTGAGCTCCGCTTCCTGAGCTACAATAAAAAGAACCTAAATATAGAAAAGAAGTTGGCCATCCCATCCGACCTGAGGCTGACCATTAACAGTCGTATTGAGAGAATGGGCCAGGATTTCATTGATAGGGAGCTGGATAGAGTGAACAGATCTTTGGTTCAAGAGTTTTATTGCAATTTCTTCAGACACACCCTTGAGTCAGTTCTCATCAGAGGCAGCCCAGTGCCAATCACAGAGGTCGCTATTGAGGATGCACTCAACTGTAGGCCTAAGACCAGTGACACAGATGCATTTGACCAGGATGAGGTGGAGCTGCATTGCATGACATTCGATTATAATGCCCTATGGAGTGTAGTGGCCACCCCGGATGCCCCTTGGGTGATGGATTCTGACAACAAGAAGTCCAAAGGGATGCAATTCACTTTTCTGACTAGAGAGGCCAGGACGTGGCAGCAGATTTTTGCCCATTACGTCATGCCGACCACCCACTTTATAGAGATTCCGGTAGCCATGCTTGTCCTAATCAGTTGCGTTCTGGAGGGGAAGGAGGTGTACTTCGCCTAGCTGATTAGGAGGTTTATGTCGTGCGCTCACACCCGTGGCTCATTCCCATTTTCGACATTGGTCACTCAGATGATCCAGAGAGCCGGTGTGTCGTGGCTAGCAGAGGATGTGTCTCCACCCCCTCTCCTCCCCTGAGAAGGAGGACGTGATGATTCCATGGGGGGCATGGGTGCACAAGAAGCCTCTATCACGGCATAGATCCTGAGCCAGAGCGGCAGTAGAAGGAGCTGGACCTTCTTCCACATCAGCAGCAGTAGAACACTCTTCAGCAGCACCATCAGTAGTCCTTTTACCACTACCAGCACCCCAGTCGGAGGCACCTCTACAGACGCATGCTACCCCAGAGACATAGCAGCCTCCCGAGGAGCCACAGCCTCAGCCCCAGTAGCCAGACGCGACTGTTAACCCTCATCCTGAGCCAAAGCACTAGCATCGAGGACGATGCTTGATCTTAAGTGTGGGGAGGTCACCGTCATCGCCGTCGGTGGATAGCTATCTTGGTGAACATTTTCGGACATCTATCTCCTATTTATGCTATTTTATCTTAGTTTATGTTATTTTGCTTCATTTTGCACTTTTTGGATTATTGTATATACTAGTATTGTGGACACCTTTTGTTCAACTTGTTGGACTTGCACTTTTGCTTTATATAGTTATTTTAGCTTGTTTTAGCCTTTTGGTTGTGATTAGAAAAATATTGTGGATTGTTGAGACCTAGTTGACCCTTTTTTACATATAAAACCATTTTGATTGAAAAAGGGATTAACTAAGGAATTTTTAGAATTTCTCAATCACGATATTGCATTTAGCATAAGCTTAGTCAAAACAATGAAATTTTTCAAAGAATTTATCTATAAGGCACCACCCCAATTGATTGAAAAATTTTGTGGAACTTGCTTGAATTCTATATTTTGTGAAGTATGCTTTGAGCTAAGAACACAAGCTTGTGAGATTTGAGCCTATTGATGTGGTTACATCTTATAACCACTTATTTTCCTTTCTTGTGTGCATTGTTCTCTTCTTATGATTGTAATCCTTGATTTGCCTAATCCTATATGTCCATTTATTCCTTGTATTCATGCATTTATATGATTGAGGCCATTGCTTTATTAGCTCACTTACTCAAATAGCCTTACCTTTTATTCTCCATTGTTAACCAATTTTGAGCCTACGCTTAACCTAATTATTCTTTATTTTAGGATATTACAAGCCTAAAGCGGAAAACAATAAAAGTCCCTTGTTTGGATCTTTGATTAGCTTAGGCTAGTGAGAGTGTTTATTATTCAAGTTTGGGTAGATTTGTGAACATTTGTTGGGATAAGAGGGTGTTTTGTATTTCTATATTTGGGAATTGGATGCATACTCATGTATTGATTAAATGTATAGACCTTGTGCATTGATGATGTTGTATAAAGTTTGAAAGAAAGAAAAATGAGAAAAAACAAAAGAAAAAGGAAAAGAAAAAAATAGAAAGAAAAAGAGAAAGAAGAAAAACAATAAAAAGGGGACAAAATGCCCCAAAGTAAAGTTCAATAAGAGTCAATGCATAAGTGTTGTGAAATGAAAAAGAAAATGCATGAGTATGTGAAAAAGTGAATGATGGGTAGTTAGGTTAGCACTTAATTGTATAGGTTATTATATAGGTTAGGTGGGAAAGTCTAGGCTAATCAAAGATTCAAATTCTAGTCTACTTAACCATATATGATCCCACCTTGACCCTAGCCCCATTACAACCTTTGAGAAAGACCTCATGATATTTGTATGCATGCATTGAATAATTGTTGATTGTTAGATGAAGAACAAATTTTGGAAAGTGTGGGGAGGTTGATAAACCCATTTTTAGGGTATATCTTGTGATGAATTTAGAGCATTTTGATAACCTTTCCTCACATTTATTCAATGAATTAGCATAGTTTTATGATTCTCCCCTAATTTGTTCTTGAGTGCGAAAACATGCTTTTAGACCCTTGATTTGATGATTTTACTCTTCCTTTGATTCCACTGGATGCCTTGATGTGTTTGTTAGTGATTTCAGATTGAAAAGTTCCAGGAATGGATATAAGGAGTGAAGAGAAATCATGCAAAGTGAAGAAATCATGAAAAGCCAAAGATTTCGGATGCGCCCATGGACGCGCGCGCGCACTAGACGCCTACGCGTGAATCGCACAATACTCCAGGCATGCGTACACGTGCTGCACGCGTACGCGTCGATGCCACACGTGACTTCTTTAATGAAAACGTGCCTGGCGATTTTTGAGGAGCTTCTGGCCCAAATTGGAGTTGAATCTTGGCGGGAAAAGATTAAAAGAGCCAAGGATTGAAGGGGAAATCATCACTTCACATCTGGGATCATTTATTACACTTTAGTTTTAGTTTTAGTTTCCTAGAGAGACAAGCTCTCTTTTCTCTCTAGAATTAGGATTAGGTTTAGGTTAGAATTTCTAGATCTAGGTTTGAATCTTTACTTTCATCTACTTTTCCCTTTCAATTCCTTGTTTTTACATCTTGTTCTTCTACTCTTTTGTTGAAGTTTTCCCTATTTTTAATCCTACACTTTATTGTGGATCTACTTTTGTTCTTTTATTTTCTTTTAATGCAAGTTGAGCTAATTCATGTTAATTGTGATTTCCTTGATTGTTGTTGTTAATTCTTTGCATTTAATTGTTGTTAGAATTCATTCTTCTTGTGATTTTACTATGCTTTCCTTTTGTGCCTTCCAAGTGTTTGATAGAATGCTTGGTTGGATTTTAGCATAGAATTTTATGCTGTTGGCTTGGGATAGTAATTTAGGAACTCTTGAGTTACTAATGTCCAAGTAATTGATGATTGGGAGCCATTAACTCTAGTTCTCACTAATTGAATTAGTGGAGAATTAGGACTTATGGACTTGGATTGATATAGCTCATTTGACTTTCCCCTACTACTAGTTAGAGGATGATTTAATGGGATTGATCCTTCGCAATTCTCATATTGTGGTTAGTGATTAGGATAGAGAACCTTGACCACCAATCCTTGCCAAGACCATTTTATCATTTACATTTCCATTGCCATTTATTTTTCTTGTCTCTTATCACAAACCCCCAAAATATAAAACTCATAACCAATAATAAGAACACTACCTTGAAATTCCTTTGAGAGATGACCCGAGGTTTAAATACTTCGGTTATTAGGATTGTTAGGGGTTTGTTACTTGTGACAAACAAAATTTTTGCATGAAATGATTATTATTGGTTTAGAAACTATACTTGCATGAAAGGAGATCATGATTCTTGATATGAATAATGATATGATGGCTAATGAGATGATGGCTCTTGGTATGAGTAAAAGGAGCATGGTTCATGGTATGGATAGAGAGGTGGTGGTTCTTGATATGAGTAAGGAGGGGATAAGGATGGAATTTTTTACAAAATTTCCTCTGCTATTTGCTCCAATTCATGGCAGGCAAGATCAAAAGATGATGGTTCTTGATATGAACAGAAAGAAGATGGTTTTTGTTAGGGATAGAGAGGTGGTGATTCTTGGTATGAATATGGAGATGGTGGTTCTTGATATGAGTAAGGAGATGATGGTTCTTGGTAGATGGAATATGGAACATTGACATCTCCTTGCTCTTGACCTTGCCAACCAAAATCTGGATAATTCCTCCATCCATAGTAATTTGAATCACTCCTTGGGTGTGAGTAGTAACCCATGTAATCCCTCTCCATGATTGTTCCTCAACACAAAACACCAAACAAAATTAAACGCACTAGGTGGTAAACAGAAAAGCAAGGAAGAAAGAACAAAATAATTTTTTTTTGATAAATAAAAAGAATAATAAAGAAAAGATAAAAATGAGATAAAATGTAAAGGAAAAAAATGAAAATCAAAGAAAAATAAGATAAAATAAGCAATTAACTAAAAGAATTCGAAAATAAGGATGAAAGATTTACTTAAAATTTTTGAAAATTTAAAAAGAAAAGGTTTTAAAAGTTTTTGAATTTCAAAAGGGATAAAAAGAAAAAAACTAAAGAAATACCAAACTTAAAATTTGAATTTAAATGAAAAATCAAATAACTAGAATCAATGAAGAGATAAATAAGATAAAGATCAAGAATCAAGAAAGATAAACAAGATATGATTTGAAAATTTTAAAAAGAGAATTAATTAAGAAGAAAAAGAAAAAAATTAAAATTTTTGAAATTTAAAAAGAAATATTAAAAGACAACAAACTTAAAATTTGAAATTAAATAAAGATAACATAACTTAAAACAAAATTTTGAAAATAAAGAGAAGGATAAATAAGATAAGTTAAAAAATTTAAGGAAAAAAATAAACTAATAACAAAAAAAAATGAAGAGAAAATCAAGATAAAATCGAAAATCAAGAGGAAGTCGAGAATCAAGGAAAAGATAAATAAGATAATGATAAAAAATCAAGAAAGAGAACTAGATATGATTCAAGAATTAAAAAAAAATAATTAAAAGAAAAAGTAACGGGACACCAAACTTAAAATTTAAAATTAAATCAAAATAAGATAACAAGAAAAATTCAAAAATTTAAAAGGGAAAGATAAACAATATTAATTTTAAAAATTTAAAGGAGAAACACTAGAAGAACACCAAACTTAAAATTTTGAAATCAAATAAGAGAAAATAATGAAAAAAATTGAACAAAAAGAAAGGAAACAAGATCAATTTTCGAAAATCAGGAAGAACAATAATTAAACAAAAACTACCAAAAATATCTAATCTAAGCAGCAAGACAACTGGTAGTTTGTCAATCTCAAACAATCCCCGGCAATGGCGCCAAAAACTTAGTGCACAAAATTAGAACTCGCACAACTTCACCAGCAAATGCACCGGGTCGTCTAAGTAATACCTCGGGTGAGTGAGGGTCGATCCCACGAGGATTGTTGGATTGAGTAAGCAATAGCTATCTTGTTGGACTTTGTCAGGAAAATAATAAAAGAAGGGTTGTTGTAGGCGCATAAAGCAAAATAATAAAGAAAATAAAGAAAGCAATTAAAGAATTGATAAAAAGATAATATATGGAAGCAGTTAAAGTTTCGGAGATGCTTATCGTTCTGGATTGATACTTCTTACTAACTATTTTAACAATGAAAGATTCATTCCTTGAAAAACTATAAATGATTAAATCCCAATTCCTTGGAAATTTAATCTCCTCTGATTTTCATCAAAAGCCAGGGTCAGTGGTCATTCGATTCGAATGAGGGTGAAGTTTAGCATTTTAGTTTAGCACGACAAAAACATTAATTACCCAAAACTGACAGGATTTCATGTAACATATCCCAATCAGCCGCAGGTAACCCTCAGTTTAGGAGGAATGTTTTCAAGCTGTAACTCAAGAGACCATGGTCAGAGTATCACAAAGAGTTCATGTAGAATCAGGATCATACTTCAGTTCCACCCCAGATTCTTAGGATTAAGAATGAAAACAACACCTTAGAATTGAATCAAATATTAATTAAAAGAGAAAAGTAATAATATTAATCCATAGGAATAAGCAGAGCTCCTAACCTGAACCAAGAGGTTTAGTTACTCATATTTTGCAGATAAAACTAAAAGAAGATCTGAAATAATGTCTCCCCTCCCGGGAAGCGTGATCTTCAGGAGGAAGGAAGTCCCTTATTTATAGTAAAAACCTCTAAGACTAAACCTAAAAGATGTTAATATAAATTTAAAAGTTATAAGGATAAGATAAAATAAGCTAAGGAGTGCTAAAATCCACTTTGGGGCCCACTTGGTGAGTGTTTGGGCTGATGCCTGGTGTTCAACTTGGATTTTGGGTGTTGAACACTGGTCCCTACTCCCTGGCTGGCATTTAACGCTAGTTTTGGGCGTTTAACGCTAGTTTTGGCATTCATTCGAAAAAAGAAGTAAAAAATATTATATAATGCTGGAAAGCTCTGAAAGTTAGCTTTCCAACATCGTTGAGACTGTGTCAATTGGACCTTTAAAACTCAAGATATGCTCATTGAAATGCACAGAGGTCAAGATTTAACAACATCTGCTATCCTTTCTTCGTCCCTGAATAAGATTCTGGCAATTTTCCCAAAAATCACCTAAAATCATAGAAATAACACAAAAACTCAAAGTCGCATCCAAAGATGAATTTTGCACTAAAACATAGTAAAAATAATAAAATCTGACTAAAAACAACTAGAAAATGCTATGAAAAAGGGTATAAAATGCTCACCCATAAAAAGCAAATGGGCTTATTGAATATGAGGCTCTTTGGTCAAACTATGATTTTTTAAAAACAACCTCATTGTTTGTGAAGTAGCCCGGAATAGAATTTTTTGAACCAGGTTCAGTTCTTGAGGAAGATGCATTTCCAACAAAATATGGCTTTTCAAAGGCAGCATCATAGTTAGAAAAATATCCAAGACTAGATTTATCAAATTAGGGTTTTATTTTTGAAGATGATGCCATAATTTTAGCAAAAGGTTTTTCAAAAATTACATCATTTTTTATTACGTATCCCAAACCTAATTTTTCATACAATGGTCTTTGATTAGCAAGTAGTTTGTCCAAGTTGCTTCGACTATGTGCAAATTTTGCTAAATCATTATTCAACCTTTTAATCATTTTATTTAATCTTTTATTTTTAGCAACAAGTTCTTGAGAAGGATCAACAATGCACTTTCCTTTAAACTTTTCAATTTCAGATTTCAAAAATCTATTTTCTTCAACAAGGTCAATAGCACATTTGGTCTCCTTCACCTTTTCCTTCAAAAAATCATTTTTAGCTTTCAAAACATCATTTTCAGATTTGCATTTGTTGTATTTATTCAGTAATTTTTCAGAATGGTGAGTGAGATCATTAACAATAACATATAAATCTTCAAGAGATAAATCATACTAATTTACCTCTTCTAGTTGATCTTCACCACCCATGAAATAGACTTGAACTTCATATTCGAAGTCCTCTTCCTCATCCAAATCATTTTCTTGATCTTCTGAAGAAGCCATGAGCACTTTCTTCTTTTCTTTCTTAGCCTTGTCCTCTTTCTTGAGCTTCGGATAGTTGAACATAAAGTGTCCTACCTTTGTTTCTCATCAGCCTCTTTAGTCTCCTATAAAAAAATAAAATTTCATCATCTGAAAACTGTCACTTGACTTACTCTCCAAAGACTCAACATTTGATTTTGTGGCACTCCTTTTTTCTTAGTGTCTTGGCTTGTGTGTGTGGATTCATATGCTAGAACTTTTTCTCTCAACTCATCATAGGTTAATGGACTCAAGTTGTCGCTCTCGGCTAGGACAGTAGCTTTTGTTTCCCAGTATTTTGTAAGGCTTCTAAGGACTTTCCTCACCAGAGTTTGTTCAGTGTGGTTCATGCCCAAAGCATCTAGGCTACTTATGATGATTGAGAATCTCTCAAACATCTCATCAATGCTTTCTCCATCCTTCATAATAAACATTTCATACTCTTTTCGCAGCATATCAATCCTTATTTCTTTGACTTGTTTGGTGCCTTCATGTGTGACTTAGAATTTTTCCCAGATTTCTTTTGCTGTTTTGCATCTAAACACCTTTTGGTACTCCTCAAAGCTGATAGCACAGTACATCAAGTTAATGGCTTTTGGATTCAACTCCACTTTATTTTTGTCATCATCATTCCATTCGGCTTCCTCCTTTGGAGTCACCACTCTATCAACACTTGTCTTTGTAGGGATTTTAGGACCATACACCACTATCTTCCATATGTTGTAGTCAATTGATTGAATGAAGATCTGCATCCTTTCTTTTCAGTAAGCATAGTTCTTCCTATTGAAGAAGGCAGGCCTGTTCTTTGACTGACCCTCTATTAGGGTGTAGGCCATAGTAGTTACACCCATGTTGTTCGCCATTGGACCTTTTCTCCAAGCTGTGAAGCTTAATTCTTGAGACCTAGCTCTTAATACCAATTGAAGGTTCTTGATGACCTAGAGAAGGGGGGTTGAATCTAAGTTCTCTTTAAAATTTAATTAATAAAGCCTCAAACTAAATATCTTTTCATAACTTGTGTCTAGTCTACGTATACAATTATCCAGGAGACAATTTTGTTTTGTCTCATAAATTGTGAAAAACAGAATCAGAGCGGAGAGAAAGAAGACGACACAGCCATGTATCTTGGTTCCGTTGCCAAGTGCAATGCAACCTACATCCCGTCTCCACCACAACATTGGTGGAATTCTACTATTATTCCAAGTATTACATTCATCAATTTCTTAGGACACATCATAATCCTATCTGGGGCACACAAGCTTCAACATAAACTTGATTTGGTTATGTAACTACCTAGGCTCAACACACTAAGTACTTGTCCAACTTAACAAGAGATACCTTTCAGGTACATGTCACAAAATAGAAATACAACCAAAAGAAATCTGAATTCACTCTTGCCTTTTCTCTCAAGTGTTTCTCTCAGCCTTTTTCTTTCAGCCTTCATTTTAGCAGAATGCTCTCTTTAGTGTAGGTACAGTACTTCCAAGACTTCAAACATTGTTTGTGAGGTTTCACTCTTCTCTCCAATTTGGATTCTCTCTCCTTGTCTTCAAATGAAAATCATTTTTCCTTTTTATATCTTCCTTGAGCCACGGCTAGGGTTTCTTTCACAAAGGTCAACTTCTTGGTCCTTGAACCAGCTAAAAACCCTTTGTTTTTCCTTTTTTTCATTTAGACCATAAAATTAGGGATTTAAAATTTGAATATTGACTTGACCGAGGAGGGAAGAGCAATGGAAACTTGCTTGCTTAGTGATGATCCCAAATTCAAACCCTTGAAATTGTGCTTTGGCTCCAGGAAACAATGTGAGCCATTGATTCACAGCAGAGAAACCTTTGCCACCACTTTCTTCATCTTTCCCGAAATGGTGGTGCAGAGGAAAGGAGAAAATTTGAAGTAATTGATTTGCATGTAAATGAAATTAAATTACCTTTAACCTCTGGACTTGCTTAGTATGCTTTTGATTAACTTGATTTGACCTTAGCTTCTTTGATTAGCTTTCCCTTTCTTCTTCTTTGGTGTTTGAACACAAAAGTGAAGCTCTCTCTCTCTCTTCTGGTGTTTACCTGAAGTGAACACATGCTAGGGTTAGGTTAGGGTTGCTTCCCTTTGACTTGATTGACATTGGGCTTAGTTTGATTTCATTTCATTCATCACCCTTGGAAGCTTTTGGTTTCATTGGTTTGGGCTGTAATAAAAACAATTTGGGCCTGCACACTTGAACCACATCATTAAAAACCCACTTAGGTTATTAACCCAAATCAACATGTTTGTCATCATTAATATATTATTTATTTTTCTAACTCAACACTAACATCATAGTTTGGTGAATTGAATGGATGCTTTGCTCTGTATTCTCTCTGGTTTTATTATTGCGTTGGGGGCAAAGCTTTTTTGTTCTTCTATTATGTACGATTGAATTTGTGCAATAGAGTTCCTATTCTTATTATGTAATTTGTATTGATAGAATTCAAAATAGTGTAGGGGCATTTTAATTGTTATTGTAATTATTTATCCTAAAGTTATTAATAAAAATCTATGAAATTTTTGAATACTAGTCACAATAGAGTGATTAATTATCACCTAAAGATATAGAATTCTTGGACCACACTGACAGCTTTTTGAACCCTCCTGATAATGATGATAAAGATGATGATAGATGTGACTAAGATGTTTCTAACCATATATATGTTATGATAGGAAATTTTTGTTTGCCTTATTGATATCTTTGTACTTTTGTAAATACAGGCACCATTTAAGTAGTTAGAAACTGGTCCATGTTTTATTTTTGTTAGTTATTACAATGATGTCAGGTTTAGTGAAGTAAAAGGGGTGGATAGAGGAAAAGTTACTATTTGCCAGAGTTTTAGTTAAACTTCAACATTAATATATTTCATAGTTAATGATATTGTTCATGTTCATGATTGGCCCCTTGAGAATTTTTGTCATGCCAATAACTGGCAATTGCTGCAACTTGAGCTTCATATCATCAAACAAAAAGGTTAAATTTTCTGCTATGGTTGCTGAGACATGATGACACTTATGCAGTAGACAAAGAACAAAATAATTTAATTTTAATCCTCTTCATGTTTGATTTTAGAAGTAATTTTCAATTGGTTATTGCTAAATCCATTTGTCAATAAGACAAACGCATTAATTAGATGTTTGGCTGCATAGCAAAATTAAGGAAATGGGTATGTGTGATGTAACATCCTATTACCATAAGCCTTACCTCTATTCGTAACACAAAGAATAATAAAATGCCATGACAGATCTAAATCTCATACAATAATATATATAGAATGAAGTGATAATATTAGAAGTCCAATAAAAGAAATAAAGCTCAAAGAAGCAGAAAACATAGATACAAAAGCGCGAAACATTCACATACGATAACCAAA
>NC_029791.2:79875384-79890926 GCF_000816755.2 Arachis ipaensis
TCACAACCTAGGAGTTTCGGCTGGCTAGCCAAACAGATGGTATGAGAATAGGAGGTTCTTAGTATGATAATAGTGCCCAATAGATAAGATATAAGGTTATGGGACGTCAAAGGCAATCTTCGAACTTCCTACAAGCATAAGATTCAAACTTAGAAACATTTTAATAAAAACCATAAAGGGTTATCTAGTCTTAAGGATTTTCTAACTAACAGAATCATTGCTGTCCCATAACCTTCACCAACCTATCCTCCATGCGTTCCCATCACCACTGGCTACCGAACCTCTTCAATCCCAACAGAAAACACAAGTAATGCAAGCAAGTAAAACACAGGTAATATACATATACAGTAGGTACTTCAAGAAGCAAGTAAGCATGTTATACATTTAGGCAATAGATGCAAATAAGCAAAGCAGGCAAACACATAGAAGATGCACATGATGAATGACTATCCTATTGGCCATGATATCACTAGTCGGTTCAACTACCAACCTCACACATCCCCTTGGGATGTCGCCTTTCAGTCCCAAATAATTGGCATCCTAGGGATATAGTGTCCGGCCCACTCTTGCGACTCGAAAGGATGCAAGTATGATACTCTGCCTTAGACCTCACATCTCAACGTAAGCGATATTAACCAATGTCCTTACGTTGGTGCCACAACGTCAACAAGCGGGATTAACCACCGTCCTTGCTAGGTGCATAGTGACTCATCCATCTCAGTATATCAGTAGCATATAATCATTCTCAGTGATCACTTTCAATATACAACAAGTTCATCATTCCTTTCCAATTTCCAAACTCATCATATCCATCATCAGTTCCTAGTTTTTCAAATTGATCATCAATATAGTACTCCATCAATTTACATAACTAATCTATCCACAATATATCCTAAGCCTAAGTCATTGTCTTCTAGACTCATAATAGAAAAGATCTAATTTATGTCAGCTAACCTATCCTCACTAGTCTCAAAGCCTAATCATTAGTTATGAGTCTTAAATAGTAATTAAAGGAGTTTAGAAAGCTAGAGAAACAATTAAAATGTCAAAAAAAAAGTTTTCTATAAAACAGGGGTCATGCGTACGCATGTCCCATCTCACGTACGCATGGGTATCAAATTGCCCAAGTTGAGTATGCGTTACCCTACCCGTATACGCAAGAGTCCCAAACAGAAAGAAACCTCTGTAACACTCTAACTTTTAGCACCTCATGATCGTACTAAAAGTCCAAGTATTACTTAAATCCAAAAATTTTTATTTTATACTATTTTTATTTAATATTGAGCCTTCGCAAATCTCAAATTGCCTATGCGTTACCCTACCCGTATACGCAAGAGTCCCAAACAGAAAGAAACCTCTGTAACACTCTAACTTTTAGCACCTCATGATCGTACTAAAAGTCCAAGTATTACTTAAATCCAAAAATTTTTATTTTATTTATTTTATATAGAGAAAGAGAGAGAGAGAGAGAGAGAAGGGACGGAGTTGTCCCACCGTCATCATTGCACACTGCCATCGCCTGAGGAGTCGATTGGAGTGGTCATCGTCAATGTGAGGAACATAACGCAACGAGACAGTAAGCCCAACATAGAGTGAGAAACGAAGGAGAAAGGGCGCGACGGTGGTGATGCTTCCACTGCTATTATCACCGGGAAGACCGTTTGAGCTTGTCAGGGCTGTTGTTCTGGTTCTGCTTCTGCTGCAACTTGCCCCTATCCCTACTCATCACTATCATTTGTTTAGCTTTTGCTGGAGCCTTTGTCGCCATGGGTATTGTACTATTACTGTTAGAGTCGCCGAAAAACCACCACTATTCTACCTTTCTCTTGGTAACACAAATCCTATTCTACTTGTACTTGACACCCCTTTCTGTTTTTGTTCCACTTTTATCTATCTTACTATCTCACTCTATTTTCGTGCTATCTTCCTAGATTAATTCTCTATTGCTATTACTATTACCATGGCTGCCTCGAGTTGCTGTTGTTCTATCAGAGTTGTTGTGAATGCTACTAATGCTAGTCTAATTGCGCAATTAAGTCACATTGAGGTAGGACATTTTTCCTTAAACTGATTTTATTTCAAGGAATTGTCAAAAATCAATGTGGAATATATATACATTTAATGATTGTGTGAGTTTTATGAATCAAATTGGAATGTTTTTGAGAAATAGAATTGATAAACAATGACGAAATTTTAAAGTAATAAAACTGGTTAGGAACACTAGTTGAAGCCTCCTGGTGGATGGACTAAAATTTGAGAATATTCTATTTTAATTAAAAATAAAAGGGTGTGGTGAATTATTGATCGGATCATTGGATGAGGTTTATGATTGATTTTCAGTGAAAATGAATATTGTGTTACAAATTGATGAGTTTACTTTGATTATTATAATTTAGTGCTATAAAAACATGGAAAAGCAAGTTGAATCTTAATTAATCATGTTATGTTTGGTTGGAAATCGAAGGATTAAATATGGTTATTTCACAAGAATTTTATGAGCGATTAATGTATGGATTTCATTTGATAAACTGTTGTTGATGAACATAATGAGATTAGAAGTATTTATGTTTGAGGTTTGAAGGTTTAAGGATCTAAAGTTAAAGGGATAACCGTTTCTTAGAAACTTATTGGAAGGTGACGAGAGAATGAAGAGATTATGGAGTTGTAATGTGTAACACCCTAACTCTTAGAACCTCAAGATCATACTAAATGCTCAGCATTACTTACCTCTAAACCTTTTTATTTTATACTATCTTTATTTAATATTGAGCCTTCACGACAACGAACTAAAATTTTAACCAAGAAAACGAAGAGTCTGTACTTTAAACCATTTAATCACAAATATATATATATCTATGTAGCATTATATACATAGACTTATTCAAAGATCCTCAAATACAAGTCTTACCCCTCTAAAAACCAAAATAATAAACGACGAGGAAAAAATAAAATTAAACAACTTAACTCGTAAACATAATTTTCTATGCTCCTATAGCTCCGCACTAAACCTTCGCACCTGTAGCTAAAAGGGGTGGAAATAGGGGGTAAGAACTGTGGAGTTTTAGTAGGTCGGGGTGTATAGTTATGTTTATTTTATTATTTGTTACATAGGAATTCTATAATAGAATACTTACAATCTTCAGCAGATGGCCAATAGCAACAAACCTCAATACAAACAACTTTAACAAATCAAAGATATAGAGAAAATCACAAGTCAAGAAATAAACACACCCAGAATCATAGAAACACATATCCCAGAGAAGTATATGCAAATAAGTATGATACATGTCTATCATATGCAGGTCATGAGCTCATGTGTTGGTTGCCTACCCGCTCCCGACATTACCCGAGCACAAGTCCCGGATATGGCTTTCAGATGCATACAGTGTGCATATAAGTCTTACGGCCAGGCCATATACAGTGTTACTTTTAAATGTATTTCAATATGCTTACATCTGGAAAATAGTTTTCACTGTGTAGGCATCTGGTAAATGCACATTTCATGGTATTTATTTGTTCTAATTGGGTGGATTTTTATCAACATTTCTTATATTTATTCAATGAAATAGCATAGTTTTGTGAATCTCTTCTAATTTGTGCTTAAGAGTGAAAACATGCTTGCTAGGCCCTTAGTTTGCTAAATTTTATTCACCTTAATTCCATTTGATGTCTTGATGTGTTTGTTGAGTGATTTCAGGCTTACAAGGCTAATATGGATTGAAGAAGTGAGGAAAAAGCATGCAAAAGTGAAGAATTCATGAAGAAATGGAGTTTGGAGCTTTTCAGCAAGTGTGCGTACGCACAATGATGCGTGCATACACACAGGTGGATGTTCGTGCAGTCATGCATACGCACAGTGATGCGTGCGTATTCCCGAAGAAAAAATCAGCAAGTGTGCGTACGCACACATCTGTAGGTATGCACAAGTCCCACTATGTGACCTCATTAAATGCAAAATGCTGGCAGCAATTTTTGGGCCTCCAAAACCCAATCCATCTAATTTCTGAAGCTATTTCAAACCTAATTCAAGAGAAAACAAGGGGAGAGGAATTAGGTTTAGTTCTAGACATGTTTTAGGTCATTTTTAGAGAGAGAAGCTCTCTTTTCTCTCTTGATTTATTTTTTTTACTATTTCTTGTTCTAGCATCTTACTTCTTTTAGTTTTACTTGTTATTTCTTTTATTTGATTATTTTATTGTTGATGAACTCTTGTTAATTTGAATTTCTATTAATGTAATTTAATGTTTCTTTGTTTATTGTTATTTAATTGAGTTGTTATTATTATTTTCTTGCTTTTGGTAGCTTTAGAATTTATTATTATTGCAATTTAATGTGATTTTATTTTCATGCACACCAAGTGTTTGATAAAATGCTTGGCTTAGTTTTAGTATAGTTTTTCCCCACTCTTGGCTTGGAATTAAGGACTTTGGTGACATTGAGTCATTGATGTCTATTCTTGATTGATATATTAGGGTAGTTAGTTGATTTGGTTTCCACTTACACTAGTCTTTCACTAAGCTAACTAGTGAGTTGGCTAGGACATGTGGATTGAGATCAATTATGCCTATTTGACTTATCCTCGATGTTAGTATTGACTAAGTAGGATTAACTATTCATAATCATCACATTTTTGTGGTCAATGTCTAGGATAGGTAACCTTCACTCTCACTCCTTGCCAAGAGGTTTCTAACATTTGAATTTTCCTTTCTCTTGATTATTGCCTTGAGTTTAGTTGCGTTTGATATTTAGTTGTTTGTTTCTTTAATTTCTTGCTATTTACATATCTTGCCTCTTGCAATCAAAACCCTCATTCCCTCATAGCCAATAGTTCTAGCACTTCATTACAATTCCTATGGAGAACGATTGGGGACTTAAAAGTCCTGGTTATTTGATTTGAATTGTGACAATTTTTTGATTTAAACTTTGATTGAGAGGATCGATTGCTGGTTTAGACTATACAATCAACGAAGTTATTTTTTTAAATTCCGAATCGGCATAAATCCTAATCATCAAGTTTTTGGCACAGTTTTCAGGGAATTGCAATGGTGTTATATTGTTGGCTATTGTGCATATGTGAATATTGTGAATAGCTTATTTTTGGTTGATTAGTTGCTTGCTCTTGTTAGTTGTTAGGAGTTTGTTTTAGTTTCTCTTATTAGCTTTTGTTTTTTATTTCCTTTTTTCTCTATGAATTATCACCCTTTTTAGCTTGGAGTTTAGTTGTTATGATGTTGTAAGAAGTGAGAACCACAATGATGAAGTACATCACGGTGGGATCAATTGAGTGAGGAGCCATATGCTTCTATGCAACCCTCTTGGCAAGAACCTCCTCCATATCCTTATAACTACTATCCACTTTTTGATATATACCAATATCAATCAAACCCTCAACACTATGATCAACTTTACTCACAAGCCACATCACACTATTTCCAAACACCTCCACATGAACTTAAACTATACCCACCATACCATCAACCTTATGTGCCTCATGAACAACCTTATGAAACACATTTTGAACCACCATAATTTCAACACCAATACTCCACTGGTGCACGAAACTAGCTCCGCAGAATTTGCACAGATAGACCGACAAGTATACCAGGTCATCCAAGTAATACCTCAGGTGAGTGAGGGTCGATTCTATGGAGATTGTTGGTTTGAGAAAGCAGTGGTTATCTTACAGATCTTAGTTAGGCAGATAGAAAATATAGTTGTCATGAGAAAAAGTATAAAATAGATAAATAAATGAAAATGTTACTAGATAGATGAGAAATCAATGGTGATAGAATGGCTGAGGCTTCGGAGATGCTTTGTCTTTCCAGATTAACTTTTTTTACTATCTTCCTCAATAACCTTCTGATTCCTTCAATGGCAGCCGTAAGTGATTAACTCATGTCCTCTCATCAAGTTAACCTCCTCCACTGTAGTAATCCACCATGTTGAGATGACTCATATCCTCTCATCAAGCCACCTCTAGGTTTCTCACTGTAGCAGAAGATGAAGTTCTAAGCAGTCCACTCCCTTTCACAATCCTAATCAAGGTGCCACAGACAAGGCAGATCTTTTGGATCAGAAAGTGTTGCTCTCTGACTCTAGCCTTAATGCCACAGAGACCTCACGCACCCATAGTCAACAGGATTATATGTCACATATCCAAAGTTGTTCAGATGCTCTATTGGAATCCGTAATGCAATCTCTAGCTTTAATTCAATGCTATCTAGGTCAGGAATCACACAGAACCCATGTAGAACAAGGGTGATTGTCATAGGTCACCCTCAATTCATAAGATGAAGAACGAGGTTGTATAAGAGAATAGAATCAGACATATTGAATGAAAACAGTAATATTATTGATCCATGAAACTCATCAGAACTCTTAACATTAACCTTAGGAGGTTAGTGACTCATACTGACTGAAAAATACAATGAAAGGTTCGAATGGGCAATGATCAAAAGGTCCTTAACAATAGTGATATTTGTTATATTGATACCACTTGGTGAGTATTTGGGCTGAGCTTAAGTATCTTCCATGAGATAAGACTACTTGGGGGCATTGAACGCTGGTTAGGGACCAACTTTTGGGCGTTGGACACCAGCCACCCCCTTGTGGGAGTTGAAAGCCAGGAATGGGGTTGGTGGCTGGCGTTGAATGCCAGTTTTGGGCCTTTATTTCTGAAGAAAAAGTATAGACTATTAAATATTTTCTGGAACGCTCTGGATGTTAGCTTTCCAGATCTATTAAGAGCACGCCATTTGAACTTCTGTAGCTCCAGAAAAGCTCCTTCGAGTGCACGGAGGTTAGATCCTGACAGCATATGCAGTGCTTTCTCTGTTTCTAAATCAGACTTCTACTCAAACTCCTCAATATCAGCCAGAAAATACCTGAAATCACCATAAAACACACAAACTCAAAGTAGTATCCAAAAATATGAACTTAGCACTAAAACCTATGAAAATATAATAAAACTTAAACAGAACATAGTAAAAACTATATGAAAATGATGCCAAAAAGCGTATAAAATATCCGCTCATCAAAACACCAAACTTAAACTGTTACTTGTCCCTAAGCAACTAAAAACAAGGTAGGATAAAAAGAAGAGAAGGATACAATAAATCTCAGAGTTCTCAACGAAGCTCAATTTCAATTAGATGAGCGGGAGTAGTAGCTTTTTGCTTCTGAGTAGTTTTGGCATCTCACTATCCATTGAAGCTCGGAATTGTTAGCATCTTTAGGAACTTAGAATCCAGATGATACTATTGATTCTCTAAGTTAAGTTCGTCTTTATTCTTGAACACAGCTTCTTTACAGTCTTGGCTGTGACCCTAAGCACTTTGTTTTCCAGTATTACCACCAAATACATAAATGCCATAGACACTTAACTGGGTGAACCCCTTAGGATTGTGATTCAACTTTTCTAGAATCCCCAGTCAGTGGTGTTCTGATGGTGCGAGAGATTGATTGCCGGTTCGGAATTTAATCAAAAACAAGAATTAATCCGTTGGTAGCATAGTCCAAACCAACAACAACTCTCACAATCAAATTGGAAATTCAAAAGATGTGTCACAATTCAAAACTAGTTCAAAACCGAGAGTATTTGACTTCGGGGTCGTCTCCCAAGGAACACTTGAGGACAATGAGTGTACAATTCCGGTTGTAGTGATCAATGGGTTTGTAAATGAAGAAATGAACATATAAAGCAATAAAAGAACATGAAAAATTGTAATGATTGAACTAATAAAGAAATTAAAGAACCGACTATGTAATATAAACAAGTAAAGTATAAAAGAGATTAACATAGAGGTGTATTAAAGATTGAAAGCATAAAAAGAGTCTTGGCTTGGAGTGAGCTAAGGGTCATTTCCTTGTTGGAACCACAACTATGACAATTATGATGGATTAGCCTCACTTGATCAACCCTCATATCGAAAAGTAAGTTAAATGAGAATAAGTGTCCTTAACCCATAAATCCTAAATTGCTTGCTAATTGCCTTAGCAACAAATTAGCGTTAGTGGGAACAAGAACAATTAACAATCCAATAATTGACACTAAATGTTGGACATTCCAACTCTAGGAACCCATTTGCTCACTTTACCCAAGCCAAGAACTAAAAATTTAGCCTAAAACCATATTTGACATTTTGTCAAACACTTGGTGGGCAAAAACCTTAGAAATGGTAAAAATGAGAAAACACTTGAAATAAAAAGCAACAATTGATCTCAAGCAACAAGAATAACACAAGAAAGCATAAAACAAATATCAAACATCAAATTCATCAACAAGAAATTGAAATTACAAGAGAGAAGGAAAATTGAACTATAACTTGAATTAGAAGAAAGAGTAAGAACAATGTAACTATAAAGAGTAATAACAAGAGAATACTTACAATGGAAACTAGCAACATCCAAGATAAAAAATGGAAATGGCACTTGAATGTAAAACCCTAATATAAACCCTAACAGAGATGATGAAAAAAACTTAGAGAAAACTAAACTAAAAGCTTCCTACCACTACTCCTAAACTATACTAATGATATGCTATGTTATGGTCTTGCTTTCCCTTCCAATATGAGCTAAAAGACTTCAGAAATGGGCCTCCAAAGCCTCAAAATCGCGAGTCATGTGCCATTTTAATGAAGTCATGTGTGGACACCTGTGCAGACGCACAGGCGTGTGCGTCCGCACACTTTGCGAAAATCCCTTCCTGTGCGTGGGGCGATGCTTGAATGGACGCGCGATGCACTCTAAATGATCCACGCACTCTGATTGGGTTCTTGTGCGTACGCACGCATGTCTATGCGCATGCACACGTCTCTAAACTCATCTCCTTTGATTCTTCATGTTTCCTCCACTTTGCATGCTCTTCTTCCATTTTCTCCAACCCATTCCTACCTCATACACCTGAAATCACTCACAAACAATATCAAGGCATCGAATGGAAGGAAAATGGAATAAAATAGATTGAATTGGGCACAAAAGACCATATTTTCATAATCAACTACAAGTTGGGAGGAACGTTCAAAAGCATGCTATTCACGGGAATAAGTGCAAGTTTATGTGATGAAATCCATTCAATTCTAACCAAAAATCATCATCAAATATGGATTCATCAATTCCCCCACACTTAAACACTAGCATGTCCTCATGCTAAACATACTCAAAGGAGATAGATGAAAGGGAAAATGACTTATGCTATATACTACTTAAATGCATGAAACTAACCTAAGGCTAATCGCCAATATGCACTATGATGAGAGTTGGCAGAAACAAACCATGAAATTCCAATCCATCAAAAGAAAGCTTTAGGGCCAATGCAAAGAGTTGAATTAAAATTAACCAAACTATCCAATTAATCAACTTGCAAGAAGATACAATATGAGGCGTAAGAACATAGAATTGAGCGATCGAATCCCTCACCGGATGTGTATCCACTCAATTCGCTCAGTGTTTAGGGTTTAACCACTTAATTCTCCTTTTATCATGCTTTTCAATGATTTGCAAGTCATCTAACAATCAACTAGTATTTAATGCATGAATAACAAATATCATGAGGTCTTTAGAGGGATGTAATGGGGCTAGGGTTTAGGTAGGATGAAATATGGTTAAGTGGACTTAAAGAATTAGTTCTTTGATTAGCTTGAATGTCCACCTAATCCTACATCACCTATGTACTCATAACAATACAACCTTTCTACCCATTTTCTTTTTCTATCTCACCTCACTCATGCATTTTCTTTTCAAACATGGCATATACATCCTTTATTTACTTTTTATTTCATACTTTGTTATGTACAAGAAAATATTTTTTGTTAAATTGAAATATGAATGCATATGTCTTAATTAATGAAATGCATGAGCATTACCTAATTGCCAAAAATTTCTCACGATGAGTTCATGCTTCTATCATCAATGCTTCCCAAAATTCTCCCACACTTAGAATGCACACACTAATCCACCCAAGCCAATCAAAGAGTAATTCAAGAACATCAATGATTTTTCGCTTAAGGGGAGTAATGTGCTATCATCAGAACAAAAGGGAATTCATAGGCTCAAAGGGATTCACAAAGGTGAATGCAAGGGTTGGCCATATAGGTTAGTGAGTTTATCATAAACGGTGGCCTCAATCATGCTAAATACATCCAAACACAAATACAGGACATAACGAATCATGCAAATCAATGATCACAATCAAAAAGGGAGTATAATCACACAAGAACAATATTATGGTTGAAAAGTGCAACCATCTTTTAAAGCTCAAATCTCACAAGGTATTTTGTTCGAGCTCTTTTCTGTGTTCTACAAATAAAATACTCCAAGCAAGTTGGCAAACACAAGTTGGCGATGCTTGAACGGACGCGCGATGCACTCTAAATGATCCACACACTCTTATTGGGTTCCTGTGCGTACGCATGCATGTCTATGCGCATGAACACGTGCATATTTTCATAATCAACTACAAGTTGGGAGGAACGTTCAAAAGCATGCTATTCACGGGAATAAGTGCAAGTTTATGTGATAAAATCCATTCAATTCTAACCAAAAATCATCATCAAATATGGATTCATCAATTCCCCCACACTTAAACACTAGCATGTCCTCATGCTAAACATACTCAAAGGAGATAGATGAAAGGGAAAATGACTTATGCTATATACTACTTAAATGCATGAAACTAACCTAAGGCTAATCGCCAATATGCACTATGATGAGAGTTGGTAGAAACAAACCATGAAATTCTAATCCATCAAAAGAAAGCTTTAGGGCCAATGCAAAGAGTTCATGCACTAAGATCAATGTCCAAAGAATTGAATTAAAATTAACAAAACTATCCAATTAATCAACTTGTAAGAAGATACAATATGAGGCGTAAGAACATAGAATTGAGCGATCGAATCCCTCACCGGATGTGTATCCACTCAATTCGCTCAGTGTTTAGGGTTTAACAACTCAATTCTCCTTTTATCATGCTTTTCAAAGATTTGCAAGTCATCTAACAATCAACTAGTATTTAATGCATGAATAACAAATATCATGAGGTCTTTAGAGGGATGTAATGGGGCTAGGGTTTAGGTAGGATGAAATATGGTTAAGTGGACTTAAAGAATTAGTTCTTTGATTAGCTTGAGTGTCCACCTAATCCTACATCACCTATGTACTCATAACAATACAACCTTTCTACCCATTTTCTTTTTCTATCTCACCTCACTCATGCATTTTCTTTTCAAACATGGCGTATACATCCTTTATTTACTCTTTATTTCATACTTTGTTATGTACAAGAAAATATTTTTTGTTAAATTGAAATATGAATGCATATGTCTTAATTAATGAAATGCATGAGCATTACCTAATTGCCAAAAATTTCTCACGATGAGTTCATGCTTCTATCATCAATGCTTCCCAAAATTCTCCCACACTTAGAATACACACACTAATCCACCCAAGCCAATCAAAGAGTAATTCAAGAACATCAATGGTTTTTCGCTTAAGGGGAGTAATGTTCTATCATCAGAACAAAAGGGAATTCATAGGCTCAAAGGGATTCACAAAGGTGAATGCAAGGGTTGGCCATATAGGTTAGTGAGTTTATCATAAACGGTGGCCTCAATCATGCTAAATACATCCAAACACAAATACAGGACATAACGAATCATGCAAATCAATGATCACAATCAAAAAGGGAGTATAATCACACAAGAACAATATTATGGTTGAAAAGTGCAACCATCTTTTAAAGCTCAAATCTCACAAGGTATGTTGTTCGAGCTCTTTTCCATGTTCTAAAAATAAAATACTCCAAGCAAGTTGGCAAACACAATTTTTCCTTCAATTCAATCAATGGTATGCCCTAGAAAAGATCTCATGGAACTTCCTTGGTGTTTCACCAATTTATTCATTCTATCATGCAACATGCAAATATTAACTACCAAATATCCATACGATAAAGAAATATTTACAACAAACCAAACAAGATGAAATAGACATAAAACTACTCAAAATGAAGAAAAAGTACCACAAGAACATTGCAAAGTGTCTTGAAAAGAGAAATTTTACCCCCTTGAAATCATCAATCCTCCCCCACACTTAGTTTGTGCATGGTCCTCCGTGCATGCTTATGATCCAGGAGAGTGAAGAGGGGCCCCCTTCAGCTGGTGGACTCAAAAGTGGGTTGGTCAACTACCTCATACTCCTCCCCAGCTAGCTCAGATGAAGCTCTAGGAGTTGGGCCAGTGTCTCTTCCTTCTAGCTTTGCCGATATCCACTCGAAACGCTTTTGCTCCAAATGCTCCAAATGCTCCAAGTTATGGATATCATGCAAGATATCTTGTAATGATTCCGGAAGAGGACGGAGAAGGGGTAAAGTAGTTGACGAAGTTGGTAGACTTGATGGTGGCGCTGTGGGTGTCTTCCTCTCGGAGGGTGTTGTTTTGTTGATCTCAACAAATCTCCCCTCGGAATGAACTTGTTGCCTCTAGGAATCCTGAAAATAATATCTCTCGGACGCCACTCTACCCCCGCTATAGTTGCTAAACGCATCACCATCGATGGAAAAGGGATGTTGATGTTCTTCTTGTCAATCAGTTTCCATATCGATGTGCGTAATAAAGGCACAATGGCTATACTCTCTCCTTCCATGATAGCCCAAATTAGCAAAGCAGTCTAGAATCTCACATGGTTAGCATGGGTGCTGAGAATGATGTAGTCTGCCACAATTTGATACCATATACGAGCTTTAGCATTTAAATCGGAGTAAGCTATAGTTGCAGGAACAGAATTCCTCCCCTTGCTATACTCTCATGAAGCACTGGGACGGAGATTTCTCTCAAGTATGGGAGTCACAGACATCCTCCCCTTGGACAAACTCGTCTTGATCCTTGAATAATCATCCTTCTCGGGCGGAATGTGGGGGATCTTCAGAATAGCTTCGAGAGCTGGGTTGGAAGTCTCCAACCTCTTTCCACGGAGGAATACGGATTCCGCTTCCCATTTTTTGTAGTTGGTGTAGAATTTCTATACCATGGTTTCATTAACTTCAATTGGGTCTGGCTCAAGAAACTCCTAATGAAGTGTGGCGATCCACTCATGGATGACTATTTTATACTTGCTCGGAACCTTAAGCGTCCATTCCCAATGGATTGACCTTTGCTTAAACTTGTCATATTGGAACTCGGCTCTTTGGTTGACTAAGACATCCGGGTTATCACTCGGGCGATCCATGAAATATGGTCTGGATGCGTGGGTTGTAGGTTGCACAACGGGTAATGTGACCGGTTTCTTACCCTTCTTTCGCATCCTAAAAGGAAATTAGGAAATATCAAGGCCATAAGACAACAAAAAATTAAAAATAATGAGGAAGCACTTAATAAAGTCAAGAAAACTAAATTCTTAATTGAAAGCTTGAAAGTAGTGTGATGCACACGTAAGGCGGTGTGTATATTCCAATGGTGCATGCGGTTGGAACACACACACCGGCCGCACACAACGGCCATCACACTCTCAAAGCAACTAAAAGTTCAAAGCTTCAAAACTAAGTGCTCATGTTGTAAATATAAAACATAGAAATGCAAGCAACTTCAAGCAAGCACCAAGAGGGAATTGTCAATTGTTCATTCTCAACAAGTGGTAATCACATATACAATATTCTTAAATTTGAAGCCAAAAGATGTTTGATTAAGACATCATCAAAAGTTAAACATTTGTAAAGTGGTTACTCAAATTAAATTCCAAGATGAACAATGAAACTTAGATTCTATCAACACAATGCATTTACAACTATAGTCACCCATTAACAAGGTATAAAAATCTTGGAAAACATGGGTGGTTGAACTCAAAGCATACGAGCAAGGAAATGCATTGATAAAGCAATCTGATCAACATCCAAATTCACAATTGAAGTTGCACAATTCATACAATATGCCTAACAAAAGATAAATTGAAAGCATATGATGGCCAAGTCATATGAATCAAAGAAAATGTCCATTGAGGCATTTTATCGAACATGTGGTATGCAATATGCAAGTTCATCACAATTAAGCTCAAATTTGATCATAACCAACCCAATAATCAAGCAACATCACTTTTCAATACAAAGAAACAACAAATAAAGCAACGAATTTAGTCTAAGCAACAAGAAAAAAAATGAAAATAAATTAAAAAATATGAACATAAATAGAAAGGAAAAACAAGAACCTTAGGTATAGAGGTTGAAGAAAACAAGATCTAGGGAGGAACAATGGCGCTTCTTATAGCCACTGCAAAATCACAGCGGTTGGGTTCGCTGGAAAAAAGCACCGGAGGAGAAAACTCACCGGTGGTGAAAAAAGAAAAGAGAAGAGAAAGAAAGAAAGAAAGAAAAGAGAAGAGAAGAAAGAGAAAGAGAGAGAGAGAGAGATCCCCGGTGGTGGGTGATAAACCACTATTTTATGGTTTATATTGTATTTAATTGTGTGATTTTATCATGATCCTTACCCCCTTATTCATTAAAATAGCATGCATTTATATTTCCTTCCTGAAATTATTACATGATTGAAAACTGCTTCCTAGAGACTTTTAATTATGCATTTTTACTTCTCCTTTATGACATTCGATGCCATGATCTGTGTGTTAAGCGTTTCAGGCTTTATAAGGCAAGAATGAGTTGGAGATTGGAAAGGAAGCTAGCAAAAATTGAAGGAACATAAGAAATTGAGGAGATGATCAGCGAGAAGCGACGCGGCCGCATGGACAACGCGACCGCGCGGAGAAGATCAAATCGCAGTGACACGGCCGCATGGATGACGCGACCGCACGGAATGGAAAAGCACAAGTGACGCAGAGACGTGGACGACGCGCCCGCGTGGTGAAGCGAAACGCGAATGATGCGTCTGCATGAGTGACGCGATCGCGTGGCGTGCGTGATCTGCATAATTTGTAGAATTGCTGGGGGCGATTTTGGACCCTATTTTGACCCAATTTTCGGCCCAGAACAGCAGACTAGAGCCAGAGAACATGCAGAAACAAAACACAACATTCATTCTACACAGTTTTAGTTTTTAGATCTAGTTTTACTCCTCCTCTAGGTTTTCTCTCTACACATTCATAGTTCTTAGGATTTAATTTTCTCTTACTTTTTGGCATTGGAACACTGAGAAGAGTTATTACCTCATCAAGACTTCGTCATTCTAGTTCGTCTTCTTTACTTGGCTTTACTCTTCCATGTTCTTTGCTTTGTTTAATTTTACCATTGGAATATTTTTAGGATTATTTAATACAAGGATTACTTTTATTTTTAATTTACTATTTTGATTTTTATTTACAATGTCTTCCTTTAGTTACTTTTTATATGCTATGAATTTTACATTCACAATGAGCGAGTAGTTCCCTAACTTGATGGGGAATTGATTGAAAGGAACCCTTGAGTTGGAAGGCTTGAAAGAAAAATTGTAATTGGGTTTATGGTTGGATTGCCTTCTAATCACTAACACCAATCCCTTTTAATTAAGTGGATTGCAACTTGTGAACGGACGTAGCATTCCAACTTGTTTGACTTTCCCTTACCTAGT
>NC_029791.2:79891889-79900285 GCF_000816755.2 Arachis ipaensis
GGATCACTTTTATTTTTAATTGACTATTTCGATTTTTATTTACAATGTCTTCCTTTAATTCCTTTTTATATGCTATGAATTTTACATTCACAATGAGCGAGTAGTTCCCTAACTTGATGGGGAATTGATTGAAAGGAACCCTTGAGTTGGAAGGCTTGAAAGAAAAATTGTAATTGGGTTTATGGTTGGATTGCCTTCTAATCACTAACACCAATCCCTTTTAATTAAGTGGATTGCAACTTGTGAACGGACGTAGCATTCCAACTTGTTTGACTTTCCCTTACCTAGTAAAGGATAACTAAACAGGACAACCTTTAATTGTCAATTAATCCTGAGAGCATTCCAACAATAATAGGGATTCCAACTAATCAATTCCCAGTCAAAGCTTTTATTTACATTATTCAAATTCACCAATTTAATTTCCTGTTTACTCAACATAAAACTTTTTGAAAACATCTGATTAATAAAATAGCACACTTTTCTGCAACTCGTTGGGAGATGACCTGGGACTCATACTCCCAGTATTTTAATTTCAAATTTTCTATGACACCTTTTTAAATTGAGAGGCAGATTTCTGGCGAGTTAAGAACTATACTTGCAACGTATATAAATCAACAATTTTTAATTCGCCAATTTCTGCTCGCATCAATTTTTGGCGCCGTTGCTGGGGAGTTGCAATAGAGTGCTAAAGTTATTAATTAGAATTTATTTATTTGCATTTTATTTTATTTTTGTTACTATGAGCTGCATGTTTCTTTCGTCAAATGACGCGTTCACTTCCTGATCCAAGCTTGCTATTATTCGATCCTGAAATTGAAAGGACTATTTCACGAATAAGGCGAGCTCGGCGTCAGTTAGTCCGCTCTGAGGGCAGGTCTGAAACGTCACTTGAAGAAGAAACCAGTCCCCGTTCTACTGATCCGGTTGATTTACGTACAGGTAACATGGGGGCACCCAGAAGAGTTACTATCCAGGAGGAAGGAGCCCCTGATTTTACAATGCAACCGTTTCAAGCGCATCACCCAGCGGTGGCTACAGATTTTGAAATAAAGACCGCACTGCTCAATTTGATGCCCAAGTTTCATGGCTTACCTGCTCAAGAGCCTATCAAGCACCTGAGAGATTCCAGGCAGCCTGTTCTACTGTCAGGCGTGATGGTGCTGATGAAACTTCAATTTTGCTGAAAGCTTTCCCGTTTTCTGTAACAACCCCGGTTTTCGAGTACGCGAGATCTTTTTTGAAAGTACGGAGAACTCCGGAGAATCAATAAGGGGAGAAGTTCTGATATATCATCAAGTATCTCAATCTTCATTGTCGTTATATCATCTTTAAGATATAACCTTTTATGAGGCAAGCTCAATAACGAAGTCACGAAGAACCTAGTTTTTGAACCGTATCGGTTAGGAGTTTTGATTCGATTTTTTGTAAATAGTCTCAGTTTGACAAACCGGACCCGATTTATGAGAGAAGAGAGATAATAGGATGATATTATCATTATATTAGTATTAGAAGCTTCTTGAATGATATTATAAGGTTACCTGCTCAGTTTTAGTTAAAACAAGAAAATCGGTTTAATCGGGTTTACGGTTTACTGTTGCAGCTTAGCACCAGTACTCTCTGATGACTTTAGCAATGCTAAGGCTTCATTATTCATATTTTATTCTCATAATAAATATGTTACTAGTGTCATTTATGCTAGTAGCTCAGAAAATAATTTTTTTAGAGATATTTTTGCAAGTGTTCCGATACATCTAGTTTTAGTAGTTATACACCTGAGATATTTTAATATTATTTTAACCCACCTCCAAGCCAACCAATCACAACTCACTCTACACCCCCAAGACCTTCAAGGCTGTCTCATTTCATCGTTTTGGCTGAAAATAACAAGAGAGAAAAGAGAGAAATTTCATGAACACTTAATCTTCAAAGCTTGATTTCTTTTGAACTAAAACTCAAATCAAAACTCCGATTTCACCAAAATGGTCCTCTCTTCTTCCTCTACATAACCATGTAAATTTTCAAGGATGTAGATAAGGTGAGATGCCTGTTCCTTTCCCCTTTCAATTCGGTTTTCAAGGAAAGATGCTCAAACATGTGTTTTCTTGATGTTCTTCCTTGGGAATCATGCTTAACTTGACTTGAGGGCCAAAAACGTTAATTTCCAGCAAGTCTAAGGTGAGATATCTCTTCCTAACGTGCTGAGAGAGATTTGGTTAGTTGAGAGTTTTTTGATTAAAAGTTGTTCTTGATGTGATTTAGGAGGAAAAACTGCTAAAGGACCACCTGAAAGTCTAACCGAATTAGGAGCAGCAAAACCAGGTAGGGTGTCACGAAATTAATCTTGAATATTTGTGTTTGAGTTGTGTGAATTTTGTATGACTTGGCTGTGCTAAAAAGTGGTTGCATATATGATTGATTCTTGGTGAAAATTTGGTGAAATTTTGATGAAATTTGGTGAAATTCAAGCTATGAATGTGTGTTCTTGTGGCTGCTGGAAAACGAAACCCTAGGCCCTAAATTGGGGTTCAATTTGTGTTAAAATCATGTATAAAAGATGGGGTTTTAGTGGCTCCAATTTTATTTTGAATTATGGTAAAAATCGGTTGCTGAAAAGATTGAAAAACGGGTAAAAACAGAGAAAGAATCTGAAGAATTTATGAAGAACATGAAGAACACTTTGAGTGTGATAAAGAACAATGAAGAACAGGCCTTAGATCTTAAAAAGGGCAAGGAAGTAAACTTTTTGGTGTTTTAGGGGTTGTTTGGTAATTTCTGAAAGTTAGGGTGGTAAAAGTAGAAATATTAAAAGTTACGGGTGGTAAAAAGTAAGATAAAAAGTTGAAGAAAAGATAAAAATCGAAGAAAAAGTCTGTAAAGTTTTAATGACAGAAAAATAGACAGAGACTAGTGAACGAACTAGGGCAACTTAGTTAGTACTTGAGTTGCGACTAGGGTTAGGTGTTATATGAAAAGTTAAACTGTTTCAGTATGGACTTAATGAACATATACCTGGGATAGGCTAACTATTCATACCAAAATTTACATAAGCTTTAAATACATACGTTAAACAAAGAAATCAGAGCAGAATAAAGTAACACAGAGCACAGAGTAACCAGAGTAAAGTAAAGAGATACATAGAGAAAAGAATAATATGATAAAGAGAAATGGTTTGAGCCAGGATATTGTAAAAGTGAAAGATGTAAAGGTTGTACAGTATGATTGAATAAAGGAAGAAAGAGGTACTGCATAAGAATGTGAAAATGATGAATTATGATAATGAGAATGATTATGTGATGAATTGTTGCTTGAGGCAACCCAAGAGATATTTATTTGTTGCGTTAAGGCAACTCCAAATATACTTGTATGATGATCTACTGCGTGAAGTCAGTCAGATAGATAGTGGTGCGATCACTGAGAACGCTTTCCTACGGTACAGATCCATATTTTATTTCTGTAAGGCAGAGGGGTTATTTCCTGCTACAGAAGTACCGTGACCACCTGTTCCATTTCTGTAGTGGCAGAGGGGTTATTTCTTGTATACAGAAGGTGTGTCAGCATACATCCCAACAGTGGCAGATGTGTTATTTCCTGCGTGCAGTGGACCCTGTGGTGGCAGAGGGGTTATTTCCTGTACACAGGGGTATAGCCAATAGGAAAGCCTTATCTAGACAGAGGTTGCTGGATAACGTCGGGAGCGGGTTAGTAACCGACAGATGAGCTCATTACCTGCACTAGGGCTAGACATGCATCATACTTGGCTGTGCATTTTCCTCTGTTATGATTGTTGTATGAATGTATGCTTTCCTTGTTTGTATTCTATTCTCTGTGTCTGTGTTGTATTTTCTTGTATATTTCTGTTTGTGTTCTGTTTTCTATTTTCTCTATTTCCTCTATTTACATGTATCTTCTATTTACTGCTTCTTGTATTCTGCTATATGTCTGCTAAGCGACACAGAATTAATAAACTTAACTAAAAACCCCGACCCTACTAAGAACTCCAAAGTTCTTACCCCTTCTCTCTCCTTTCCCCCTTCAGATGGAAGCATGAGTACCCTTCCGTAGTTTGCTGATGACTGTTCTACAAAGAGGATTCCGCTCTAGGTATATACTGTGAGGCCAGCCAACGTCTGCACCCTGCTTATCTGCAAACTTTAACCTAAGTCCTCCGTACGATGTTGCTGTTATGTGGCCACTCGATGAAGTACTTGAGAGACGCTCTTTGATGACATATGATCGTGCAGAGGATTAGTAGACGACCTTCCACCTTTTGATGATGATCCACCTGACATGAGTTTTGAAGATCTAGAACGTACTTTTCCTCGCTTTAGTAGTTTGGAGGGACTAAGAGAGTATAGAGTCTAGGCTAGCCTGGGCGCCAGCTTAGGGACTTCTTGAACAGGTCAGGACCTAGGATGTTGTATGTATATATATGTATATAGATATTATTTAGCTATATCTAGGGGTGTTATAACTAAAAAGCTATACTCTAATAAAGGCTGGATCACGGAATGATATCAACTGCTTTTGATATATTTATGTATGGTTATTTATAAATGTTTTATCTGTTACTATTTGTGGATTGATTATAAATGATTCTGTTTTTAATCCAAACATTTTTTAAAAAAAAGTACCTCATAAAATAACTACGCTTTTAACAACGAATCAGACTCATGTAATAAATAATAGATAATAATTAGGTAGGCAAGTTGGTAGCGCTCAGTTTCTAGTATGATCATGACGTACCAGAAATTGGGTCGTTATAATTTGGTATCAGAGCAGTTCGTTCCCAGTAGAGCCTGGGGAGTGGACTGACTATGCTTCATTGCATACTCTGTTGTGTGTCTCATGCTGTTAGGGTATCTTTAAGATACATTAGGCATGAATGTATATGAGTGCTCATTTTGGGAATGTTCGTGCCTAACTTGAGATATTAAGACTGATCACCTTAATGTTGATTGTTTGGTGCGGATAGGACCTTAATGACTGCGAATAGGCATAGTTTAATCGAGCTCTGAATGACAAATCGATCCGAGGTATAGCTATCCTCATGGCTGTTATGATCTCCATGGCTATGGCTATGTTAGATTTGGATGCTGTAAGGAACGAACGCTTGCTTTATTTGTGAGGAACTAGGACATAAGGCTAAGAATTGCCCAAAGAGGTTTACTCAAAATCTAGCCGAACCCAGCAACAAGGTCGAGTGTTTGCCATGATTGTTGATGATGCTATGCAATCAGACGCCCTAATTCTAGGTCAGTGTTACGTCAAGAATCGATTTCTAACTGTATTGTATGATTCGGGTGCATCGCATTCCTTTATTTCTTTAACTGTTGCTCGTGAGTTGGGACTAGATTTCTCTGAGTTGAACTTTAATCTAATTGTCCATACACCTGCATCCTAAAATGCTTTGACTAGTTTAGTGTGCCTGCAAGTACCATTCACTATTAGGAACAGAACTTTTATACATGATCTAATCTGTTTGCCTCTATGTGGTTTGGAAGTTATTCTAGGATTAGATTGGTTGTCCAAGTATCATGTTTTCCTTGATTGCTATGAAAGAATTGTTGTTATTCCGTCTGATAGTTTAGATACAAAACCATTTCTGTCCCATACTTTATATCTGAATTCTATAAGAGTTACATTAGACGGGAGTGATTGTGAGGGGTACGTTCTGTTAGCGGCTAGCTCGAATGATAGTGAACTAAGCCTAGAACAAATCCGAATGGTGAAGGAATTTTCTGATGTTTTCTTGGATGACATCCTCAAATTTCCTCCTCAGCGAGAGATAGAATTCAGGATTGAACTAGTACCTGGAACTGGACCAATTTCCATAGCATCGTACTGGATGTCACTATTGGAACTTGCAGAGTTGAAGAAGCAGTTAGATGAGCTACTTGGAAAGAAATTTATTCTTCCCAGTGTATCACCATGGGGAGCTCTGGTATTGCTAGTAAAGAAGAAAGACGGTGGAATGAGACTTTGCGTAAATTATCGACAGTTAAATAAAGTTACTATCAAGAACAACTACCCACTTCCATGGATAGATGATTTGATGGATCAGTTAAAAGGTGCAACTGTGTTCTCTAAGATTGACTTGCAATCGGGTCATCACCAAATTCGAGTAAGCGAGCCAAATATACCAAAGATTGTGTTTAGGATTCAGAAATGATGATAATGTTGAGACGTATGGGAGCAGAAGGACCAGAAGCTGTGAGACTAGATCGTAGCAGTCTCTGGAGGTACAAGAACAGAATTTGTGTGCCTAACTCTGGAGGATTGCAAAAAAGGATTCTTGCAGAAGCTCACCAAAGTAGATTTTCTATGCATCCTGGAGTAACAAAGATGTATCAAGATTTGAAACAAATGTTCTGGTAGCAGGCTTAAAGAAAGAGGTAGCTGATTATGTCTCAAAATGTTTAACTTGCCAGAAGGTGAAGGTGGAACACCAGAAACCGTCAGGAACCCTGTAACCCTTAGAAATACCACAATGGAAATGGGAGCAGATCACTATGGATTTTGTCATGGGATTGCCAAGGACCTCAACAAGACACGATGCTATTTGGGTGATTATGGACAGGTTGACAAAATCGGCGTACTTCCTTCCGATCTGAGTTGACTATACTTTAGGAAAGCTGGCACGGATATATATTCAAGAAATCATACGATTGCATGGGATACCTTCATCAATTGTTTCATATTGAGATCTGAGGTTTACTTCTAGATTTTGGGGAGCTTTTTAGAAAGTGTTGGGAACAGAGCTGCATATGAGTACAGCATACCACCCTCAGATAGACGGACAATCCGAGCGGACAATCCAGACATTAGAAGACATGCTAAGATCTTGTGTGATGGATAACCAGGGCAGTTGGGAAAAATATTTGTCGTTGGTCGAGTTTGTTTACAACAACAGTTACCAACAAAGTATTGGGATGGCACCTTATGAAGCTCTCTATGGAAGGAGATGTCAGACACCATTATGTTGGAATGACGACGGAGAAGCTAGTGTCTTAGGTCCAGACTTAGTGCAAGAAACTACTGAGAAGATAAAGGGGATTCGCCAGAAGATCCAGACAGCACAGAGCCGTCAAAAGAGCTATGCCGATAATAGACGTAGACCCTTAGAGATTAGTGAGTGAGACCATGTTTTTCTTAAAGTAACCCCGACTACTAGGATAGGTAGAGCCCTTAAGACTAAAAAGCTTAACACTTGATACATAGGACCTTTCCAAATACTTAAAAGAGTCGGTCTAGTAGCTTATCAAGTAGCCCTTCCTCCATATCTATCAAACCTTCATGATGTTTTTCATGTCTCACAACTTAAGAAATATATTCCCGACGAGAGTCATATTTTACAACCAGAGACAGTACAGTTACAAAACGATTTGACATATCAAGCATCACCAGTTCAGATCGTAGAAAGAAGTGATAAGCAACTGAGAGGCAAGACTGTTCGCTTAGTCAAAGTAGCTTAGGGACAAAGAGGAGAAGAAGAGCACACTTGGGAACTGGAAGATAAGATGAAAGCTGATTACCTGCATCTATTCTCAGGTAACTGAAATTTTGAGGGCAAAATTTTCTTTTAGGAGGGTAGAATGTAACAACCCCGGTTTTCGAGTACGCGAGATCTTTTCTGAAAGTACGGAGAACTCCGGAGGATCAATAAAGGGAGAAGTTTTGATATATCATCAAGTATCTCAATCCTCATTGTCATTATATCATCTTTAAGATAGAACCTTTTATGAGGCAAGCTCAATAACGCAGTCACGAAGAACCTAGTTTTTGAACCGTATCGGTTAGGAGTTTTGATTCAGTTTTTCGTAAATAGTCTCAGTTTGACAAACCGGACCCGATTTATGAGAGAAGAGAGATAATAGGATGATATTATCATTATATTAGTATTAGAAGCTTCTTGAATGATATTATAAGGTTACCTGGTCAGTTTTAGTTAAAACCAGAAAATCGGTTTAACCGGGTTTATGGTTTACTGGTGCAGCTTAGCACCAGCACTCTCTGATGACTTTAGCAATGCTAAGGCCTCATTATTCATGTTTTATTCTCATAATAAATATGTTACTAGTGTCATTTATGCTAGTAGCTCAGAAAATAATTTTTAGAGATATTTTTGCAAGTGTTCCGATACATCTAGTTTTAGTAGTTATACACCTGAGATATTTTAATATTATTTTAACCCACCTCCAAGCCAACCAATCACAACTCACCCTACACCCCCAAGACCTCCAAGGCTGGCTCATTTCCACTTTGTGGCCGAAAATAGGATCAGAGAAAAGGAGAGAAAAGTTCTTAGTTCCAAATCTTCAAAGCTTGATTTCTGCTGAACTAAAACTCAAATCAAAATTCCAATCCGACCAAAATGATCCTCTATTCTTTCTCTACAT
>NC_029791.2:79901874-79932600 GCF_000816755.2 Arachis ipaensis
TAAATATGTTACTAGTGTCATTTATGCTAGTAACTCAGAAAAGAATTTTTAGAGATGTTTTTGCAAGTGTTCCGATACACCTAGTTTTAGTAGTTATACACCTGAGATATTTTAATATTATTTTAACCCACCTCCAAGCCAACCAATCACAACTCACCCTACACCCCCAAGACCTCCAAGGCTGTCTCATTTAATCGTTTTGGCCGAAAATAACAAGAGAAAAAAGAGAGAAACTTTCATGAACACTTAATCTTCAAAGCTTGATTTCTTCTGAACTAAAACTCAAATCAAAACTCCGATTTCACCAAAATGATTCTCTCTTCTTCCTCTACATAACCATGTAACTTATCAAGGATGGAAATAAGGTGAGATGGCTGTTCCTTTCCCCTTTCAATTCGGTTTTCAAGGAAACATGCTCAAACATGTGTTTTCCTGATGTTCTTCCTTGGGAATCATGCTTAACTTGACTTGAGGGCCAAGAAACGTTCATTTTCAGCAAGTCTAAGGTGAGATATCTCTTCCTAACGTGCTGAGGGAGATTTTGTTAGTTGAGGGTTTTTGGATTTAAAGTTGTTCTTGATGTAATTTAGGAGGAAAAAGTGCTAAAGGACCACCTGAAAGTCTAACCGAATTAGGAGCAGCAAAACCAGGTAGGGTGTCACGAAATTAATCTTGAATATTTGTGTTTGAGTTGTGTGAATGTTGTATGATTTGGCTGTGCTAATAAGTGGTTGCATATATGATTGATTCTTGGTGAAAATTTGGTGAAATTTTGATGAAATTTGATGAAATTCAAGCTATGAATGTGTGTTCTTGTGGCTGTTGGAAAACAAAACCTGAAAGAGCAGAAGATTGATGGTTTAGAGGTTATAAAAACTCTCGTTGTGAGTATAGTTACTAAACCAAGCAATCAACCTTTCTTACAAATGTGTTGGTTGTCACAAGTAACAAACCCCTTTAAAAATTGTTAACCGAGTATTCAAACCTCGGGTCGTCTTCTCAAGGAACTGCGAGGAAGTATGTTCTTATTATTGGCTATAAAGGTTGTAATCGGGGTTTAGAAGGTGAGAAGCAAGTAATTTAAATGACGAATGAATTAAATGGCAAGTAAAAAAAAATAATAACTGTAAAACAACTTTTGGCAAGATAAGGGAAATTTAGAAGTCCAACTTAGTTACCCTTCTCAACAATAATGAAAGTTGTATCTTAATTCCACTTGGTCAACCTTTACCAGAGCAAAGGAAAGTTAAGGGACTAATTAAATTGACCTTTGAATCCTAATTATTTCCTAAGAAAAGGTTAGGATTGTTTAAGTTCAACTTAATTAGCAAGATAACGATTATCAATTATGTTGAGTTTAATAACTGTTGAGTTACTGAATTCTTAACCAAAACCAAAAGGGGAAAAAGTAAATTGCTGAAATAATAAAAGTGTCCTTAGATGGGAAGCAATGGCAACTTAAATCAAGAGAACAATCATAAACTGAAAATACCTCAAATTATCATTAATTCAATTAGAAATCTGTAACATGGAATAATTCTTAGATCAATTTATAATAATAATCAATTCAAATGTTGGAATAAATAGATAGAAGTAATACTAAAAGAACATTAAACCTGGATCCAGAGTTACTCTTAAAACAAGAAGAAATCCTAAATCCTAAAAGAGAGAGAGAAGATCTCCCTCGCAACTAAATCTAAATCATTGAAAGGTGAAAATATGCGAGCTCCCTTTGAATGGAAGCATTCCCACACTTTATAACCTCTGGTCTATGCTGTCTGTACTTGGATCTGGGCCAAAAAGGGCTTCAGAATTCGCTGGGGGCATATTCTGTAATTTCTGGTGTGTGGCCTCTGTCACGCGTCCGCGTGGGTCACGCGGTCGCGTCATTCGGAGCTTTTCCTTGCCACGCGGTCGCGTCTGTCATGCGACCGCGTCATGTGTATTCTGCTTGAGGCGCGCGGTCGCGTCAGGCATGCGGCCGCGTCGCTGCTGATTCGTGCTTGGCACGCGATCGCGTTGTCCATGCGATCACGTGGATACCAGTTTCTTTAAAGCTCCGTTTTGCTTCCTCCTTCCATTCTAGTATGTTTCCTTTTTCCATCCTTTTAAGTCATTCTGCCTTTAGAAAATCTGAAACTACTCAAGACACTAATCACGGCATCGAATGGAAATAAAGGTAATTAAAATAATTAATTTTTAAAGCTTAGAAAACATGTTTTTCATTATATGACATAATAAGGAAGGGAAAGTAAAACTATGCGATTAATGTGAATAAGTAGGTGAAGAGTTGAATAAATCACTCTAATTAAGCACAAAAGAACTCATGAAATATGGGTTTATCATATATGTTGATGAGTTATTGAACCCTCACTGAATTTTGTGTTTACTCTCTAGTCACTCAGTGTTTATTGGGTTTATTCACTCTATTTTTCTTTTTATTCTTAATTTGTACAGCTTTGTTTTTCATCTAACCAATCAACAATTATAGAATATAGCCACACCAAAAAGTCATGAGGTCTTAATTAAGGTTGTAATGGGGCCAAGATAAAGGTAAGGATTTATGTATATTGTTAAGTGAGCTAATAAGCGAATCCCTAATTAGACAAAGATCTCACCTAGCATACACATCTAGTAAAATAAAATTTCTTTACCTAATTTCCCATAATTTCCCACTTATTGTTACATGCTCATGTTTCACTTTTTATTTTATTTTTATTTTTTTCTATTCCATGTGCATTGTTTTTATTTTGCATTGGAGAATTTCTTTTGTATCCCCTTTTATTTAAATGCTGAAAAAATTAACTTTTTTTTTAATGCACATGATAATTGAATCATTTAGATTTTCTCATGAGCATGCTTTCCAAATTTTATTTTATTCCTTTTAACTTCTCTACCTTTTGTTTCTATCATCCATGTTCCCAAAAGGTTTCCCACATTTAACTCTATTTATAATTTTCTATCTTAAGCTAACCAAGGATTCACTCGGCATTTTATTTTGTTTTTCTGCTTAAGGCTAGTAATTTGGCTAAATAGAATAAAGGGGTTTTGAAAGGCTCAAGGGGTTAACAAGGGTAATGTAAAAGGTAGGCTAATTTGGGGTGAGTGAGCTAAAATCAAATGATGGCCTCAATCATTCTCTTAGAATGTATCTATTCTATATTCTATAATTGGACATATAGATTAAAGCAAAGCAAAGAACATCAGAATAAAAAGAAATGTGACACACAGAAATGAAATTATGGTTTGAATGCAACCATACAATTTAAGCTCAAGACTCACAGGCTGTGTGTTCTCTAACTCAAGCATCATATATCATTCATATATTGTATGCAGGTTTAGTTAAAAATTCCCATTATTCTCTTGAAAAAAATTATTTAGGGTTGCTTTTAAAGTTTTAATGTTCCTCCTTGATGAAATATTGTCAACTAACATGTAATGCTATATATACAAGGTGTGGGTTGTTTTGATTCTGTTAAAGTTTCTAGTTTACTTCCTTTTTATATTTTTCTATTTATACTATCTTATGCTAAAAAGGGTAAACTATACTAATTAATCCACTAATAAATCAGAATTACAAACTAAACTAAATAACTAAAATAAACTAAATGGCTAAAGTATGAACTAAAGATGCAAAATGCAGCACATAGAGTAAAATACACAAGTAGCAATGTATAAGTACTCAGAAAATAACAATAAAAGAAAAAGAGAAAAATACAGAAAAATATCCAAAATAAAAGAAAAAGTATGTAGTGGTTCACCAAAATAAATGCCAGAGATGGCGACCTCCCCACACTTAAAATGAAGCATCGTCCTCGATGCTCAATCAAGCCTGGTGTGAAGGAGTGCCATCAATGGTAGGGATGGTAGCTGGGGTCTCCGTGGTGGTGGTGGGCTGAGGGTCTGGCTGTTGTGGAGGTGGGACGGACTGGAGCGGGATCTCCGGATCTGCAGCCTCTATCTGGGGCATAACCTCCTGATGCGGGGCAGCCTGCTCTGTGGCTGCCTGCTGATGAGTCTCCGCCTGGGAATGAGGCTCCTCCTCGTGCTCATCCTCTGATGGCTCTGAAGGGGTGTCGGGCTCTGAGGGGATGTCGGCGCCCTGTCTGATCATCAGCTTCAGATGGGAATAGCGTCGCCTGCTGCGGCGCTCCAATCTCTCATACTGGCGCCTGTTACGGTGCTCCATCTGATCAAGCTGGCGGAATAGACGATGCACGAGGCGATAGACTGGCTCAGAGGCGGGTGGAGGTGCAGTGGTGGTAGCAGGGGCAGCTGGGGCAGCTGTGGATGAAGAGGGTCCAGCAGACGGAGGGGCTGTCTCATCAGTAACAGTGACAGGTGGTGGTCTGTAGCCCAAAGTAAGGAAGTTCCTGCTGTGCGGGATGATCTTCCTGCAGTCCGCTGCTGGGGGTCTCTCATCGGCATCCTCCCAAGGCACATCAGCCTGACGGCCTAGCCGTGTAACCAGGTAAGGAAAGGGGAGAATGCCTCGTACGTGGGCCCTGGCCATATAATGCTGGATAAAACGAGGTAAGTATATGTCCTTACCCTCCAGCACACACCAAAGGAGGGTGATCATGGTAGCCGGGATCTCCGTCTTGTGAGTACTTGGCATCACAAAATTACTCAAGATCTGATGCCATAGCCGAGCCTCATCATTTAAGTACACTCTCTTGATCCCTCTAGGCATAGTGGTGTTCTGACCCATCTCCCAAGGAACAGCAGGGTCGATTGCTATCCGTGCCTTTATGGCATCCCAGTCAAACTGCATCTGGCCCATGTCCTCCTCAGCTTGTGCAAAACCATCTGGCTGATCGGACTTGGCTGGGAGCTGGAGAATGGTCTCTATGGGCCTCCTCTGTGACCAAAATTTGCTTTCCCCTCAGGTTCACTGCATCAAGGGTAGTAAGGTAGTAGTTGCAATAGAATTCTCAGACCCAAGATGCATTGATATCTGTCAGTGATCTCTCCAGAAAGAACCAACCCCTTTGCTTGATTTGCTCAGTAGTGTACTGCTGGAGGGCCTCTGGAATCTTCAAGGTACGTTCCAGGTATAGATTTCTGGAGTTTGCAAAAGCCGGGTACTTCAGTTCACAGTACCGGTTTGCAAATTTTATAGGATCATTTGTAGGAAGCAGCTGGTTAGCTTTCTCCTGCGGTGTGAAGTTCTTCTCCCGCCATGAGGTATCGTGCATTAGAGAAATGATGGACTGGGAGGAATCTCCTCTCTTGCGCTTGCCAGTGGCCTTGCCTTTACCTTTCCTGTGTGAGGCAGACATCCTGAAAAACAGAAAATCAGGAATGGATAAAAAAATAGGAAAGCAAATAGGCAATTAAACAAAGGAAACTCAAAGCGGTAGGGGAGAAATAGAATAAGGAAAATGAGTAATAAAAATGTGATTGAATTTAGGTTAAATGGAAAAAAAAATAAGCAATATGCCATGGTTAGAAAGTTAGAGGAAAGTGAAAATAATCAGAAAAGAGACCAAAAGGGTTAGTATGTTTAGGATTTGATAAAGAAATTAGTAAATTAAAAACAGTGAGTTAGTAAAGTGCGGGTTAAAGTAAGTGGCATAGAGAAAAAACCATATAACAAGGATTCATAGGTAAGAATAGAAGTACTCATAATTGAACAAGCAGTTTATGAACCAGGAAATCAAAAAGGGTGAGAAGGTCTGCCATAGCATTCATGTAATGATTTGGGTAAAGCAGAGTAAAACAGATTTCAGAAATGCCAAACCAAAACATGAATGAAAACAAATTTAAAAAAAAATTGGGCAGCATTCCGGCTAAAATTGGATTGTCCCGGAAAATAAACAGCAATATAATCAGTTCATATGAATTAAAAAAATCAAGCTTCATGTACATAAATATAAAATTAACATAAAAACTCAATGTAAACAGCAGCAACATACAAGAAAGCAGCATATGAATCGTGATTATAGCAGCAACAGATTTGCACATAGGATAACATAGACGTAAGAACAGTGCAAGTAAACAGACCTAGATCCACTAACCACAGCCTAAGCTACCTAACAACCTAAAAATCCACTACAACATGCAAGTCTAACTATCCTAATTATGAACATAAACGGAATAAAAAATACAAAAAAGTGACGAACAGATAAAAAAAATGGTTGCGTGTTGCGGAACCTGGTAAGCGGAAGGGGTGGAACAGGGAAGAAGGTGGCTGCGGCGGCGTCCGGTGCGGGGGGTGCGGTGGGCGACGCGGTGGTGGCGGCGGAGTGATGGTGCGGTGGCAGCTGGAAGGTGGTGGGTGGTGGTTGGAGGGAGAGGAGGCAGAGAAGGGGAAGAGGGTTGGGGGTGAGGGCTGCGCGACTGATAGGGTTCGCGGGTTGGGGGGGTTATATTTTCGAATCCATGCGGCCGGGTGGGGCACGTGGTCGCGTGGTTGGGACGAGAATGGGAGTGACGCGATCGCGTGGGGTGCGCGATCGTATGCGAGGGGGAAAGAAGGGTGACGCGATCGCATAGGTCGCGCGATCGCGTCGCTGGAAGTCGTGCTAAACGCATGACTCCAGCGCCGTTTTAGCACAACTCTCTGTCTCCTTTTGGGGCGATGTGGAATCCATGCGACGCGATCGCATCGCTCACGCAGTTGCGTGGGATTGGTATTGGGTAAGTGACGCGATCGCATGGGGCATGCGATCGCATGGGCCAATTTGTGCGAAACACACAAGGGTCGCACGATTCCAGCCCAACTTTCTGTTCGTTGGATCCTTACGCCGATATATATATCACGCGGCCGCGTGGGTCACACGGTCGCATGGGTGGTGTTTTTCGTGATATGACGCGATCGCATGGGGCATGCGGTCGCGTCGTGCAACCACTTTTTTTTTTTTATGCATGAAAAGTGCAGAATGCAATGACTATGCTTATGCATGATTCCAGGTTTAATAAATTAAAATGAAAAAGGAAAAATTGAAAGCAATTAACAAGAAATAAATTGAAAAAGAAGCGACCATACCATGGTGGGTTGTCTCCCACCTAGCACTTTTAGTTAAAGTCCTTAAGTTGGACATTGGAAGAGTATCCTGTTATGGTGGCTTGTGTTTAAATTCGTCCAAAAATCTCCACCAGTGCTTGGAATGCCAATAGCCTCCGGGGTCCTAAACTAGGCATGTAAAGCTTCTGCGTAGCTTTAAACAGATATCCAGCCTCCCGGGATGACGAATGTCAGAACATAATCCATGATCCCAAGCTGTGTTTTTAGATCCGCCTCCGTTTTGATTTGTAAGTTTCCATTCGGGCGGGTTAAAGAGTAGAATCTCACCGTGGCGACCAAACGTCCTCCGTGATCCATGCAATTGAGCACGATACCAATTTGTGTACTTCGAGGTGAAGCGTGGAACCTTATTGAACCTGGTGCACCAGCTCTGAATACGAGCCGTTTCCCTCTGGTGTACCCACTTGAAGCTTGTATTGGGTGGCAATGGCCTTGGGATAGGTGTTTTTGGTGGTTCTGCAAGTTCCGTTTCCTTGTGCTCTTCTGTGAATTCTTCCACTTCTTCGCAAAGATCTTCGATTGTATCTGTATTCTAGTCAAAGTCTTCTGTGTCTTCCTCATCACTTGAGTCATAGATTGGAGGTTGAGAGAAATCTACCTCCGCATCATCTTCATATTCACTTGGGGAAGATTCTTCGATCTCAGAGAATTCACTTGCGGACGCAAGTTCATCACTAGGAGCACTAGACTTGTGACTATCATCATCAAGGAAATTTGCTTCTTGGATTATTCCGTCTGATTCTTCGTAAACGACTTGCCTTGGAGATTGTACGGTATCCTCCTTAGCATCAATTGTAGTGTCTTGGACAGAGTTTTCCTCAATTCTGTATTCCCAAGGAAGTTCAGCATCGCCTAGATCTTCAACCAACTCTTCTTTTTGAACAATGACAGCTTCTTCCACTTGTTCTAGTACGAATTCATTTTCTGTCTTGTTCACTGGAGTCTCTAGCATTTCTTTCATGCTACGCTCTTCATTGGGCTGTCCACATGGAGCTGTGGTTGATCCTTGTATATTTGAGCGCCTAGTGGACCATTGAATTAGTGCTTGCTCCAGTTGTTGAATGGTTGTTTGAAATTTAATCATTGTTTCTTTCAGGCGATCCTTTGCTTCACGGTTTGCCAGACTTGGACATGAAAAAAGAACATTAAACCTGGATCCAGAGTTACTCTTAAAACAAGAAGAAATCCTAAATCCTAAAAGAGAGAGAGAGAAGATCTCCCTCTCAACTAAATCTAAATCATTGAAAGGTGAAAATATGCGAGCTCCCTTTGAATGGAAGCATTCCCACACTTTATAATCTCTGGTCTATGCTGTCTGTACTTGGATCTGGGCCAAAAAGGGCTTCAGAATTCGCTAGGGGCATATTCTATAATTTCTGGTGCGTGGCCTCTGTCACGCGTCCGCGTGGGTCACGCGGTCGTGTCATTCGGAGCTTTTCCTTGCCACGCGGTCGTGTCAGTCATGCGACCGCGTCATGTGTATTCTGCTTGAGGCGCGCGGTCGCGTCAGGCATGCGGCCACGTCGCTGCTGATTCGTGCTTGGCACGCGATCGCGTCATCCATGCGATCGCGTGGATACCAGTTTCTTTAAATCTCCGTTTTGCTTCCTCCTTCCATTCTAGTATGTTTCCTTTTTCCATCCTTTTAAGTCATTCTGCCTTTAGAAAATCTGAAACTACTCAACACACTAATCACGGCATCGAATGGAAATAAAGGTAATTAAAATGATTAATTTTTAAAGCTTAAAAAACATATTTTTCATTATATGACATAATAAGGAAGGGAAAGTAAAACTATGCGATTAATGTGAATAAGTAGGTGAAGAGTTGAATAAATCACTCTAATTAAGCACAAAAGAACTCATGAAATATGTGTTTATCAAAACCCTAGGACCTAAATAGGGGTTCAATTTGTGTTAAAATCATGTAGAAAAGATGGGGTTTTAGTGGCTGCAATTTTATTTTGAATCATGGTAAAAATTGGTTGTTGAAAAGACTGAAAAACGGGTAAAAACAGAGAAAGAATCTGAAGAATTTTTTAAGAACATGAAGAACACTTTGAGTGTGATAAAGAACAATGAAGAACAGGCCTTAGATCTTAGAAAGGGCAATGAAGTAAAATTTTTGGTGTTTTAGGGGTTGTTTGGTAATTTCTGAAAGTTAGGGTGGTAAAAGTAGAAATATTAAAAGTTACGGGTGGTAAAAAGTGAATTTTAAAGGTTAAAATTAAAAGTAAGTTAATTTTCGAAAATTTAATGATAAAATAACAAAAAAATAATAAAATGTTAAATAATAATATTTAATTAAAAATAATATTTTAATAAAAATAATAAAATAATGCGGAAAAGGCAGTTGAAAAGTTAAACTATTTTAGTATAGACTTAATGAACCTATACCTAGGACAGGCTAACTATTCATACTGAAATTTACATAAGCTTTAAATACATACGTTAAACAGAGAAATCAGAGCAGAATAAAGTAACACAGAGCACAGAGTAACCAGAGTAAAGTAAAGAGATACAAAGAGAAAAGAATAATATGATAAAGAGAAATGGTTTGAGCCAGGATATTGTAAAAGTGAAAGATGTAAAGGTTGTACAGTATGATTGAATAAAGGAAGAAAGAGGTACTGCATAAGAATGTGAAAATTTTAAATGATGATAATGAGAATGATTATGTGATGATTTGTTGCTTGAGGCAACCCAAGAGATATTTATTTGTTGCGTTAAGGCAACTCCAGATATACTTGTATGATGATCTACTGCGTGAAGGCAGTCAGATAGATAGTGGTGCGATCAGTGAGAACGCTTTCCTACGGTACAAATCCATATTTTATTTCTGTAAGGCAGATGGGTTATTTCCTGCTACAGAAGTACCGTGACCACCTGTTCCATTTCTGTAGTGGAAGAGGGTTATTTCCTGTATACAGAAGGTGTGTTGGCATATATCCCTGCAGTGGCAGATGTGTTATTTCCTGCGTGCAGTGGACCCTGTGGTGGCAGAGGGATTATTTCCTGTACACAGGGGTATAGCCAATTGGAAAGCCTTATCCAGACAGAGGTTGCTGGATAACATCGGGAGCGGGTTAGTAACCGACAGATGAGCTCATTACCTGCACTAGGGCTAGACATGCATCATACTTGGCTGTGCATTTTCCTCTGTTATGATTGTTGTATGAATGTATGCTTTCCTTGTTTGTATTCTATTCTCTGTGTCAGTGTTGTATTTTCTTGTATTTTTCTGTTTGTGTTCTGTTTTCTATTTTCTCTATTTCCTCTATTTACATGTATCTTCTATTTACTGCTTCTTGTATTCTGCTATATGTCTGCTAAGCGACACAGAATTAATGAACTTAACTAATAACCCCGACCCTACTAAGAACTCCTAAGTTCTTACCCCTTCTCTCTCCCCTCCCCCTTCAGATGGAAGCATGAGTACCCTTTCGTAGTTTGCTAATGACTGTTCTGCAAAGAGGATTCTGCTCTAGGTAGTTTTCTGAGTCTAGAGTGAACTCCCTTACCTGTTTATATGTATATACTGTGAGGCCAGCCAACGTCTGCACCCTGCTTATCTACAAACTTTAACCTAAGTCCTCTGTACGATGTTGCTGTTATGTGGCCACTCGATGAAGTACTTGAGAGACGCTCTTTGATGACATATGATCGTGTAGAGGATTAGTAGACGACCTTCCACCTTTTGATGATGATTCACCTGACTTGTGTTTTGAAGACCTAGAACGTACTTTCCCTCGCTTTAGTAGTTTAGAGGGACTAGGTGAGTATAGAGTCTAGGCTAGCCTGGGCGCCAGCTTAGGGACTTCTTGAACAGGTCAGGACCTGGGATATTGTATATATATATATGTATATAGATATTATTTAGCTATATCTAGGGGTGTTCTAACGAAAAAGCTATACTCTAATAAAGGCTGGATCACGGAATGATATCAACTACTTGTGATATATTTATGTATGGTTGTTTATAAATGTTTTATTTGTTACTATTTGTGGATTGATTGTAAATGATTCTATTTTGAATCCAAACGTTTTTTAAAAAAAAAGTACCTCATAAAATAACTACGCTTTTAACAACGAATCAGGCTCATATAATAAATAATAGATAATAATTAAGTAGGCAAGTTGGTAGCGCTCAGTTTCTAGTATGATCATGACATACCAAAAATTGGGTCGTTACATTTTCTCTTGAGGGAAAAGCAAGAGAGTGGTACTACACTCAACCCCTAGCAAATGTATCCAACTGAGATACGCTCAGAAAAGAGTTTTTGGAAAAATTCTTTCCATCTGAAGTTACTGATAAACTGAGGAAAGACATTTCCACAATTGTTCAAGATGACAACGAGACTCTCTTTGAATATTGGGAGCGCTTCAATAATCTTCTGGAAGCATGCCCCTACCACAGGATTGACAAGATAGTGTTACTCAGCTATATCACACAGGGCATGAGGCCCCAAGATAAGACCACATTGGAAAGTGCCAGCAATGGGCCTATGAAGAAGTACAAGACCACTGATGAGGCATGCCAATTGATCAGCGACTTAGCTGAATCTACTAGGAACCACAGGCAGAAGCAAGGCCATTCAAAAGCCGTTGCAGAGGTATCCTCTAGCAGAGAGACTGCTGCTCTAGCTCAGAGTATCTGTGAAATGACCAACTTGCTGAAGCAAATGCAATTGAATCAACAACAAGTCCAGCAAGCTCAACCTCCTTCACCATAGCAAAGCCAATAGTTAGTCCCACAGAGAGTCTGCGGAATTTGTGCTGATTATAGCCATTATACTGATGAATGCTCGCAGCTCCAATAGGAAGATAACATGGTGGCATCCACCCATAACTTCTATGACCGCCCCAACCAAGGGTGCAATCAAGGTGGAAATCATAACCATGGATGGCAGGACAATTCTAACCAGAATTGGAGGGACAACAATAATAGAGGAGGCAGAGATAATCAGGGAAATCAGAGGTTGAATAATAAAAACAACAGGCAGCAGAATCAACCTTACAGAGTACCTCACCTGAGGCAATCCCAAGGACCACAAAATACCTAACAGCAGACCTCTCAAATTACTTATCCTTCTTCATCTCCTAATGATGAGTTACTACAATCTATTGATAGGAGACAACAGGCCATGAAAAACAACTTTAGTGCCACTCTAAATGGTGTGACCTCTGTTGTACAAGCTCTCGCCTCACAGATTGGATCAATGCAGAATTCCAATAACCAACCTTCAAGTTCCACTGGAATTCCCTCTCAACCATTACCCAATCCAAAGGGAGGCATTAATGCCATCACCCTAAGGTCCGGAACCACACTGCAGGAGAGGAATCAGGAGGAGCCAAGCCCACCAGAACACACCTCAGCTGAAGAGGTAGTAGAAATAGAAGATGTTGAAGAGGAAGAGGACATACAGGACATAGCTGAAAAAGAAGAAGCCCAACCATATGAGAAAGCACCAAAAGGCGCAAACACTGCTGAAAACACCACTCCCATTCCATTTCCACAACTTGCAAGGAAGCCCAGGAAGCAGCTAGAACCCGATCCCAAAATGGCCTCCCACGCGACCGCGTGACCCACGCGGCCGCGTGCCCTGATTTTCGACGTAAAAAGGATGCACAATGAATTATTGTGCGAGAGTGGTGCTGGGTTGGTGCTGAACGCACAATTCTACCCACGCGGACGCATGGTGCACACGTCCGCGTTGTTCCCTTCTGAAGCCCACTCACGCGATCGCATGCCCCACGCGATCGCGTCACCCCAAATTTGGCAAATATATCAATTCGAACAGAGAGTTGTGGAAGCGCGAGGCTGCACTCGCGCCAGAAGCACAACATGGGTCACGCAACCGCGTGACCGACGCGACCGCGTCACCTGACCTAAAGCGCAATCGCGCGAACGCGTGCCCCATGCGGCCGCGTCGCTTGCGCCGCACAACTCCAACTTAATTGCCAAAATATCTTATCTTTTTCCTCCCCAATCCTAATTTTTCTTTTCCCTCCTTATTTCTTCCTTCTCCTTTCTTCCTTCTATCTCCCCTTTCCCTCCCTCTCTCTCACCTCCATTAACATGGTTTTATTTTCTTCTTCCCTCTTTCCTTTTCTACCATTCTTCTTATTTTATATGTTATTTTCTTTTCTTTTCTTTTTCTTTTCATTATTCATATTTTGTTTCTTCTTCTTTCCTTTTTACATGGTGTTAGAATTATATTTGAGTCATTATTCTTCCTTATATGCTTGTGGATTGTTGCAAATTATTTGGCAATTATATATTATTTTCTTTAAAGGGTTTCTTGCATGTTCACTTTAATACTTTCTATACCTTATCTACCATGCATGCTATGTGTTTGTGAAAAAGCCCATATGGCATTTTGCACTTCTCTATGTTGTTCTACTATTCAATGCTGCTTCTCATAAACTCTCTTTACTATTGTATTAATTAAAATTAATTGTCAATACAAACATGATAGTTTGCTACAACGTGATGCAAGATCTATGCTACTCATGCCCTTTGCCGACATGCCAATAAACACCTTGCATTCACTTGTCATTATATGCACTAGCTATTTTCCACTGATGACTTTTCACATGCACTCATGAGCGTGTGTTAATGTCAGTTACCTCCTAATGTGCATCCATCACCACATTTTCTGTTCTCTTCCTTGCTATATATCTCTTTGAATTTAATTTACTTTCTCTTCCCTCTTTCAGGATGGCCACCAAGAAAGGAAAAGAGAAAGTTACTCCCAAACCCCCAGCAAGAAGAGGAACTAAAAGAGCCCTAGTGGCAGAGCCTTCTTCAACTGCAGTCAAGCCCTCAACAAAAAGAGTTAAGAGGATCCTCAAGGTTGATGAAAAGGAGAAAGCCTTTAAAGCAAAGGACACTACGCGATTTCCAAATCGCTACTGTGAGCAGATGTTCCCTATTCTGGCTGAAAGGAGCAATAACAACGAACACCTTCTTATCCTCCCTCCCAATATTGCCACTTTTGTTGAGCCGCAAATTGAACGAAGACAATGGGGTTTCCTACAGAGACAACCAAGGCAGGCCAATCTTTCTTGGGTAGTCGAGTTCTACTCTAACTTCTACCTGCCTACCCTGCAGTCTGTCTTTATTCGTCAGAAGCAAGTACCCATTACAGAAGAGGCCATTCAAAAAGCTTTAGGTCTTCCCCCTATTCCAGAAGGATTGGACGCCTTTCAAGAAGCTGCACTCAAGTGCCAGATGTACCAATTTGACTGGGAAGCTGTTCTCAGAGTTATCGCACTACCTAGCAGCCGTTGGATCTACGGATACCATCATACCCGCCCTAAGGGAATATCGGCTTCAGCACTTACCTTGGAGGCTCGCGTATGGGCACAGATCATGTCCCATTACGTCTTTCTGAGCACTCACGAGTCCTCCTTCACTGTGGACATGGCCATTCTACTTTGGTGCATCCTTACAGACCAGCCTCTGAATCTACCAAGACATATCCGGAATGCCATGGGACACGTAAAAATTGCGGGCAACCTACCTTTTCCTGCCTTGATCTCAGATCTTGTCTCAACAGCCGGAGTCTCCTACAGAGCTAGGGACACCAAAGCCATGCTTCCACGGGATGATCAGTATGTCCCTAACGGGAAATACCTCAGACCTCCAGCAGCCACTACAAGCCTTCCTACTGCACCGGTTGAAGATATTCCTTCTTCAACAAGACACCCCGGACTCCACTTCCTTTACCAGCACAAGGAACCATGATGGTCCCGACTGTGGAGATACTGCCACCAGCCCACCCCTGTTCCTGACAGATGGCACCGAGGACGGTGCAAGGCCTTAAGTGTGGGGAGGTCGGTCAGTAGGTTAGTTGCATACATGTTCTACTTGATTGAAAAGACAATAAGTTTCTTCTAATACTCTATCTTTGGAACAAAATTTCACTAATTTTAAAAAAAAAAAATTTATGATAAATCTGCTTGAAGTTGTATTTGGAACATGATTCTTGAGCTAAAGAACACACAACCTGTGAAGATTTGAGCCATTATGCATGGTTACATTATTTAACCATAAACATTTTATTCTTGTGTGTTTACTTCTCTATGATTGTAATCTATATTTTGTTTCATCCTATATGTCCAATATTTATTATATTTGTATGCTTACATATGATTGAGGCCATCTTTTGTTTAAACTCACTTATCCAAATTAAGCCTACCCTTTTCAATTACCTTTGCCCACTTTGAGCCTTTAAATCCCGTTTGTTCCATGTTTCACCATATTACTAGCCTTAAGCGGAAAAACAATTGTATATCCCAAATTAAATCTTTAGTTAGCTTAAGATAGAATTGTGTGTACTAGTTAAGTATGGGAAATTGTGGGGACAAAAGTTATTAAGGGAATGTGTCATGATAATACAATGGGAATTTGGATACCTACTCATGTGAAACTACAAGAATTAAAAATCTATGTGCATTGATAAGCTATGTTTATTTTTTTTATGTCTATAAAAAAATATCAATAAATAAATAAGGGGACAAAATCACCCCAATGCTGAATTAAGAATTCAAAGATCAATGCACATATGATAAAATTAAAATAAAAAGTTGATACACGAGTATGGAATGTAAAAGGGAATTCTGGGTAGCTAGGTATGAATTCTAAGGTTACACTAAATATATATAGGTTGGGTTAAAGCTTGGGTTAATTAAAGATTCAATTTATAAGCTCACTTAACCATATATGTATCCCTACCCCTACCTTGGCCCCATTACAACCTTGAAAAGACCTCATGATGTTTGCATTGGTATATTAACTGTTGTTGATTGGTTAGGAGAAGAACAAAAGTTGGAGAGCATGATTAGAGAAGGATAGAGTGATTACCCTATACACTAGAGAGATTAGGGCGTACATATATCATCAGCGAGGGTTCAATGCATGAATTTCCATGTTCCCTGCTTTCTTGAGCTATCTTCTTGCACTTTTATCTGTCTTACTGTATAATGATAGAATTAGTGGAATTTGATTTGTAATTGTTTTGAAGAGCTTATTTACTTTTGATCAAGTGGGCAAGAATCATATAGCTGCATTCATATATATAGGATTGTATTGCATTGCATGAGTTTCTACATGTTCATACTTATTTATTTTATCTCCTTCAATTAAGCATGAGGACATGCTAATGTTTAAGTGTGGGAAGGTTGATAAACCACTATTTTATGGTTTATATTGGATTTAATTGTGTGGTTTTATCATGATCCTTACCCACTTATTCATTAAAATAGCATGCATTTATATTTCCTTCCTGAAATTATTACATGATTGAAAACTGCTTCCTAGAGACTTTTAGTTATGCATTTTTACTTCTCCTTTATTCCATTCGATGCCGCGATCTATGTGTTAAGCATTTCAGGCTTTATAGGGCAAGAATGAGTTGGAGATTGGAAAGGAAGCTAGCAAAAATGTAAGGAACACAAGAAATTGAGGAGATGATCAGCGAGAAGCGACGCGGCCGCATGGACAACGCGACCGCGCGGAGAAGATCAAATCGCAGTGACACGGCCGCATCGATGACTCGACCACGCGGAATGGAAAAGCACAAACGATGCGGAGGCGTGGACGACGCGCCCGCGTGGTGAAGCGAAACACGAATGATGCGTCCGCATGAGCGACGCGATCGCGTGGCGTGCGCGATCTGCATAATTTGCAGAATCGCTGGGGGCGATTTTGGACCCTATTTTGACCCAATTTTCAGCCCAGAACAGCAAACTAGAGCCAGAGAACATGCAGAAACAAAACACAACATTCATTCTACACAGTTTTAGTTTTTAGATCTAATTTTACTCCTCCTCTAGGTTTTCTCTCTACACATTCATAGTTCTTAGGATTTAATTTTCTCTTACTTTTTGGAATTGGAACACTGAAAAGAGTTATTACCTCATCAAGACTTCGTCATTCTAGTTCGTCTTCTTTACTTGGCTTTACTCTTCCATGTTCTTTGCTTTATTTAATTTTACCATTGGAATATTTTTAGGATTATTTAATACAAGGATTACGTTTATTTTTAATTGACTATTTTGATTTTTATTTACAATGTCTTCCTTTAATTCCTTTTTATATGCTATGAATTTTACATTCACAATGAGCGAGTAGTTCCCTAACTTGATGGGGAATTGATTGAAAGGAACCCTTGAGTTGGAAGGCATGAAAGAAAAATTGTAATTGGGTTTATGGTTGGATTGCCTTCTAATCACTAACACCAATCCCTTTTAATTAAGTGGATTACAACTTGTGAACGGACGTAGCATTCTAACTTGTTTGACTTTCCCTTACCTAGTAAAGAATAACTAAGCAGGACAACCTTTAATTGTCAATTAATCCTGAGAGCATTCCAGCAATAATAGGGATTCCAACTAATCAATTCCCAGTCAAGGCTTTTATTTACATTATTCGAATTCACCAATTTAATTTCATGTTTACTCAACTCAAACCTTTTTTGAAAACATCTGATTAATAAAATAGCACACTTTTCTGCAACTCGTTGGGAGACGACCTGGGACTCATACTCCCAGTATTTTAATTTTAAATTTTTTGTGACACCTTTTTAAATTGATAGGCAGATTTCTGGCGAGTTAAGAACTATACTTGCAACGTATATAAATCAACAATTTTTAATTCACCAATTTCTGCTCGCATCAGTGGGGTGACGGCGGCAGGCTGAACGGCAGAGCAGGACAGAGAAGAGAGAGAGGGCAGCTTAAGAAGAAAAAAAGAGAAGAGAAGGGATGCCTCTCAACAGGGCAGGCTGCCCTGTTAATGCCCAGAACGCGTCTTATGCGGACGCACAGGGGCCTGTACGGACACACAGAAAGAACAACTTAGAAGGGTGCGAACGCACACAGCGTGCGATCGCCACGACCAAAGAGGTTGCAATAAGATTTGCGGGCACACAAAAGGGTGCGCGCGCACAAACGGGCTCTCTTTTATTTTTTTAAGCTTGACGACAGAAGCATGTGTGCGTGCTTACACAGACATGTGCACACAAACAAAAGCTAAAAATGGGGGAGGTTGTTCACGCGCATAGGCTGTTCCCTCGCTCCCACCAGAAGGGCTTGTAATTGTGTGCGGGCGCACACGTTTGTGCGGCTGCACAGATGAAGCACGAAAGGGAACGTGTGCGTACGCATGCCGCTGTATGCACGCACAGATAAGAGAAACGGGGGCAGCGCACACGCACATGCTTTATTGGCGCTGCGACCAGAGGGCATATCAAGGTGTGTGTGGAAGCACAGGCTTGTGCGTCCTTATAAATGGTGAAAAACACAGTTTTGTGCGGACGCACAGTTTGGTGCGCTCGCACAAATCCCCTATTTCAGAAATTTCTTTTCTTTTTAAAACTAAGGTTCCTACCCTTAGCATATCAACATACCAACCCCAAATCATTCAAACAAGCACAATTTCATAGTCCAGAAGTAATTTAACTTATTCAACTCAAAATCATCAAACCAAACCTAAACTAATCATTATATCACAAGAAAGAAAATAGTTCAAAAAGCTATAAACAAGAGATAAAGTTGGAACAATGTCACCATGGTGGGGTGTCTCCCACCAAGCACTTTGGTTTAGAGTCCTAAGTTGGACTTGCATGGCTTCATTGGTCACTTAGAAACATCTCCAAGGAGGAAAATCTCCAACTTCTTTGCATTCTTCGGTTGAGTGTGATCCTTGGAATTTGACTTCTTAGCAACATCCTTGTCTTCTTCTTACTCCTTACAATCCTCAGTCACTTGGTCTTCAACTATGTCACACCCAAAAATAGAATAGGCTTCAAGAACGGGCTTGTTGGACTCCTCCAAAGTGAACTTGACTATCTTGCCATCCGACTCCAAAGAATAGACTCCCGGGTGTGAATCTAGCTTGAATCGGGCCATCTTCAAGAATGGCCTCCCAAGGATTATGGATGATGGCTTGTTTGAGTCAATAGGAGGGGTATCCAAAATGTGAAAATCAAATGGGAAGAGTAACCCTTGGATATTAACTAGGACATTCTCTGCAATCCCCACAACTGATACAATACTCTTATCGGCCAACACAAATCTCGCCCCAGACCTCTTTACGGGTGACAAGTTCAATCTCTCATAAATTGGGAGTGGCATAATGGTTACGCACGCCCCCAAATCGCACATACAATCCATGAACTTCATCCCACCAATCAAACAAGAACCAAACATGGGCCGGGATCATTGCATTTTTTAGGAAGTAAAGAAGAGATAAAATCATCTACCTGCTTTTTGTTAAGGTCGCCAAGCTTGTCTTTGTGAGTACAAACGTCCTTAAGGAACTTGGCATATTTTGGCACTTGTTGAATGGCTTGAAAGAGAGGGACGGTGACTTCAACCTTCTTAAAAACTTCCACCATATTAGGGTCAAGCTCTTCTTGGCCAAAGTTGGGAATGGAATGGGCAAAGGCTCTTCAAGCAATGTCATTCTCTTGGGCTCGTTGACCTTGGGTGGTTCTTGTTCGCTTTTATCAACATTTTCATCTCCACCCATCATCACCTCCACTTCATCTTCTACCTCCTCATTAGTTGTCTCCTCACTCAACTTTGGAGGTATAGCAACATTCTTATCCAATTTAGTACCACTTCTAAGAGTAATGACATTGATGCATCCCTTAGGGTTGGGTTGAGGTTGGGAGGGTAAACTACTGGAGGTTGAAGCTTGTTGGGTGTTTTGTGTGGTTTGAGGAGGGAGAGTTAAATGGGAAAGGGCTTCGGCTATCGTAGCCATATACGCCTCTTGTTTCTTATGAAACTCTCCCTGTTCTTGCATGAAGGTGTGGATTGTGTCATTCATGTGAGGTTGATTGGAGGGAAGAGCTTGGTTGACTTGAGAAGGGTTAGACCTACTGTTGGGGTGTTGATATTTTACTTGAGGTTGAGCTTTATGGTGGTTGTTGGTAGGATTGTGGGTAGGGTTGTTGGTATTGAGGTTGAACTTGGGGATGTTGATGGTAGTTGTTCCAAGGGTTACCTGAAACTGGAGGTCGATCTTAGACGAGATCTCCTGTACTGGCCGGTGCTGATGTGTTCGGCCAGTGAGTGGCGGCCGGAGCTGTTGTATCCGACTTGTGGACTGGCTATGCTGCTGATACTTCGTCACCGGAGGGTGGGGGGTACCTGCAAACGACTCCGATGCTTAAGTTAGCAAGGGTATTAAGCAAGTTTTTAGTAGAATCAGAGTATGAGTTATACCTGGGTGCTCCAGTGTATTTATAGTAGTGTGGGCTGACCTTTCTGATAAGATAAGTTAGTTATCTTATCTTATCTTATCTTATTTTGAGTGAAGTCAGCTTATCTTCAAGGGAACCGCCTTTATCTATATAGGCTTGGATTGCCTTTGGATTTGGGTCGTGTTCCTTTACTTGGGCCCTTTATTGGGCTTTCCTGTCGATTTAGCTGACCTCTTTGAGAAGAGGTCGGATAGCCTGACCTGAAGAGGTCGGTCGCTTTGTCACTGAACATCTCGGGTCGGATAGCTCGACCCAGTATGTGAACAGTGCCCCTGCTCGAGCTCGGTCTTTCTTTTTGAGGTCGAGTCTTAGACTTCGGTCCTTCTCTGGTGAAGCCAAACTCGAGCATTTGTCGACTTCTTTCTTTTTGTAGAATTTTTGAATGTGGAACGTTTTCCTCTGAAAGTGCGCGCTTTTATAGTAGCGTTCTGTTCTTGGGAACGTGCGAGGGTTTAATACCTTCATTAATTGGTTTTAATTGCCCCGTTCCCTTGGCTTTTATTTTGAAATTTGCTCATAGAAATGGTTTCTCTTCTCCGTCTTTCTTCGTATCTTCTCCCTTCACCCTTTCACTTTCTGTTTTCACCTACATTTTGCCTTTTCTTGCGCTGCAGCATCATTTGGCGATTCTCTGGGTGATTCCATCTTTCCATCTTCAATCTCCTTTGAAGTTTCTTTCTTCGTTCAGGTTGGTTTTTCTTCCTTTCTCTTTTCCACGTCATTTTCTTGTCTAATTTTGAGAAAGTTTTGATTTTGCTTGGTGAAAGTTTGGATCTTGCTGCTTTTGCCGTGCCTGATTGCTGTTTGTAATGTGTGTTTTGGGAGTTTCTTCGGCTTTTTCATGAATCTTTTTGCCTTTCCTCTTTGTTTGATGCTTTTTGCATGTTATCACCATTTCTGTTTGTGCTTTTGATTTTGAAGCTTTGGAATGATGATTTTGTTTGATTTTGAAAAAGGTTGTGTCTTTGACGATTTCTGCTTGGCATGTTTGATGTTGGCGATTCTCTTTGCTGATAGACTGTTGGAAGATAGTGGCTTTGATGACTTTTTGTGTTTTAACAATGTTTTTCGAAGTGTTTGCTATTTAAAATCTTCTTTTCTTATTTGAGAGATGCTGGGACGTAAGCTGTAGATTTTTCCTGAAACCTTGCTTTGTTACTGCCTCCAAAGGATGCCCCAGGACTTTGGCTTGAGTCTTTGGGGTTTTCCTTTTCTGTTTCATTCTTCTATATCATATTAGTCGAGTTGTTAGGCCCCTCGTCCGAAGTTGTTTTTAGTAATCCAATCTTCTTTTCTTATTGTAGGATTAGTTGGCCTCATGTCTTCTCGCAACAACGTTGTAGAGATGTCTTCTGAAGTTCTTGAGGGAATGTCTGATTGGCTGGACTCCCTTATCTTAATGTGTGTCTATGTGGTGGATGCTGATTTTTGTGTAGAGCTGAGGAAACGTCATAGGGTTTGTGGTGGTGGTGCCCGAGAGAGAGATTATGAGCTTGTGGCGCCCGACTCTGACGAGAGGGTTTGTTTTCCTACTTCTGTCGAGGGAGAGCGTCCCTTTTTCTACGCCTATGAATATTTCTTCAGCCAGTTGGACATTACTTTTCCTTTTACTGCTTTCGAGACTGATTTGTTGTGGTCGTGTAACATTGCCCCATCTCAGCTTCATCCGAATTCCTGGGGTTTTATCAAGATCTTTCAGCTGCTTTGCCAAGAGTTAGGCGTAACACTTTCTCAAACTCTTTTCCTTTATCTTTTTGTTTCTGCCAAGCCTGGAGGTTCTTCTAAAAAGAAAGCTTCCTGGGTTTCCTTCAGGTCTGCCCAGGGTGACGTTAGGATTTTTGCCAGTAAAGAATGTCATAAAAACAGTCACGTTGTAGATATAGTCTCTAAACCGACAAAAATCCCTTCGTACAAATGTTTTGGGTGTCACAAGTAACAAACCCCTTTAGAAATTGTTAACTGAGTATTCAAACCTCGGGTCGTCTTCTCAAGGAACTGCGAGGAAGTGTGTTCATATTATTGGCTATAAAGGTTGTAATCGGGGTTTAGAAGATGAGAAGCAAGTAATTTAAATGACAAGTAAAGTAAGTGGCAATTAAAATAAATAAATACTATAAAGCAAACTTTTGGCAAGGTAAGAGAAGTCGGAGGTCCAACGTAGTTATCTTTCTCAACTATAATGAAAGTTGAATCTAAACTCCACTTGGTCAACCTTTACTAGGGCAAAGAAAAGTCAGGGGACTAATTAAATTGACCTTTGAATCATATTTATTTCCTAAGAAAAGGTTAGAACTGCTTAAGTTCAGCTTAATTAGCAAGATAACGATTATCAATTATGTTGAGTTTAATAACTGTTGAGTTACTAAATTCCTAACCAGAACCAAAAAGGGAAAAAAGTAAAATTGCTGGAATAATAAAAATATCCTTAGATAGGAAGCAATGGTGACTTAAATCAAAGAGAACAATCATAAACTGAAAATACCTCAATTATCATTAATTCAAATAACTGTCTGTAACATGGAATAATTCGTAAGTCAAAGTATAATAATCAATTCAAATGTTGAAATAAATAAATAAAAGTAAAACTAAAATAAGAGAACATTAAACCTGGGATCCAGAGTTACTCTTAAAACAAGAAGAAATCCTAAATCCTAAAGAGAGAGAGAGAAGATATCCCTCTCAACTAAATCTAAATCATTGAAAGGTAAAAATATGTGAGCTCCCTGAATGGATGCATTCCCACACTATATAACCTCTGGTCTATGCTGTCTGTACTTGGATCTGGGCCAAAAAGGGCTTCAGAATTCGCTGGGGGCATATTCTATAAATTCTGATACGTGGCCTTTGTCACGCATCCGTGTGGGTGACGCGGTCGCGTCATTTGGAGCTTTTTCTTGTCACGCGGTCGCGTCAATCATGCGACCGCGACATGTGCGTTCTGCTTAAGGAGCGCGGTCGCGTCAGTCATGCGACCGCGTCACTTCTGATTCGTGCTTGGCACGCGATCGCGTCATCCATGCGATCGCGTGGATACCAATTTCCTTAAAGCTCCGTTTTGCTTTCTCCTTCCATTTTTTTGTATGTTTCCTTTTCCGACCCGTAAGTCATTCTGCCTTAGGAAATCTGAAACTACTCAACACACTAATCACGGCATCGAATGGAAATAAAGGTAATTAAAATAATTAATTTTTAAAGCTTAGGAAACATGTTTTTCACAATATGACATAATAAGGAAGGGAAAGTAAAACCATGAAATTAATATAAATAAGTGGGTGAGGGAATAAATCACTCAAATTAAGCACAAAAGAACTCATGAAATATGGGTTTATCAACCTCCCCACACTTAAAGACTAGCATGTCCTCATGCTAAATCCAAGGTAAATAATTAAGGTTAAAGTGATGGAATGTTATGCAATGCAACCTAATTTAAATGCAACTACCTAAATGAATGATGCATCATGCAACTCTAATTTATTCACTCATATATAAAGCTTACATGTAGTCAAGTTAATCCACATTCTCAAGGAGTTATGTATATATATAGCCAACCCTTAAATAATAAAGAATTTTAGCAAATGAGATGGGAAAGAAAACTTTGTACAAACTTGCAAAATAATTAGTAAATTAAGTACAGATATATGTTGATGAGTTATTGAACCCTCACTGGATTTTGTGTTTACTCTCTAGTCACTCAGTGTTTATTGGGTTTATTCACTCCATCTTTCTTTTTATTCTTAATTTCTATAGCTTTGTTCTTCATCTAACCAATCAACAATTATAGAATATAGTCATACCAAAAAGTCATGAGGTCTTTAATTAAGGTTGTAATGGGGCCAAGGTAAAGGTAACGATTTATGTATAGGGTTAAGTGAGCTAATAAGTGAATCCTTAATTAGACTAAGATCTCACCTAACATACATTTCTAGCAAGATAAAACTTCTTTACCTATTCTCCCATATTATCCCACTTATTGTTACTTGCTCATGTTTCACTCTTTTATTTTTATCCCATGTGCATTGTTTTTATTTTGCATTGGGGAATTTCTTTTGTATCCCCTTTTAATCAAATGCTGAAAAAAAAAATAACTTTCTCTCTCTTCTTTTTTTTTTAATGCACATGGTAATTGAATCACTTAGATTTTCTCATAAGCATGCTTCCCAAATTTTATTTTATTCCTTTTAACTTTTCTACCTTTTGTTTCTATCATCCATGTTCCCAAAAGGTTTCCCACATTCTACTCTATTTATAATTTTCTATCTTAAGCTAACCAAGGATTCACTTGGGGTTTTCTTTTGTTTTTCTGCTTAAGGCTAGTAATTTGGCTAAATAGAATAAAGGGGTTTTTAAAAGGCTCAAGGGGGCTAACAAGGGTGATGTAAAAGGTAGGCTAATTTGGGGTGAGTGAGCTAAAATCAAATGATGGCCTCAGTCATTCTCTTAGTATGTATCTATTCTATATTCTATAATTGGATATAGATTAAAGCAAAGGAAAGAACATCAGAACAAAAAGAAATATAACACACAGAAATGAAATTATGGTTTGAATGTAACCACACAATTTAAGCTCAAGACTCACAGGCTGTGTGTTCTCTAACTCAAGCATCATATATCATTTATATATTGTATGCAGGTTTAGTTAAATTTTCCCATTATTCTCATAAAAAAATTATTTAGGGTGGCTTTTAAAGTTTTAATGTTCCTCCTTGATGAAATGTTGTCAGCTTAACTACATCATGTTATGCTATATACAAGTGGGAAGAAGGGTGACGCGATCGCGTGGGTCGCGCGATCGCGTCACTGGAATTTGTGCTAAACGCACGACTCCAGCGCCGTTTTAGCGCAACTCTCTGTCTCCTTTTAGGGTGATGTGCAATCCATGCGACGCGATCGCGTCGCTCACGCGGTCGCGTGGGATTGGTATTGTGCAAGGGACGCGGTCGCATGGGGCATGCGATCGCGTGGGCCAATTTGTGCGAAACGCACAGGGGCCGCACGATTCCAGCCTAACTTTCTGTTCGTTGGATCCTTACGCTGATATATATATCACGTGGCCGCGTGGGTCACGCGAGTCGCACGGGTGGTGTTTTCCGCGATATGACGCGATCGCATGGGGCATGCGGTCGCGTCGTGCATCCCTTTTTTTTTTTAACAGAAAAATTCAGGATGCAGTGATTAACATGAATGCTATGCATGATTCCAGGTTAATGTTAAAATAAGAAAAAAAAAGGGTAAATTAAAAACAATAAATAAGAATTACATTGAGAAAGAAGCGACCATACCATGGTGGGTTGTCTCCCACCTAGCACTTTTAGTTAAAGTCCTTAAGTTGGACATTGGAAGAGTATCCTGTTATGGTGGCTTATGTTTAAATTCGTCCAAAAATTTCCACCAGTGCTTGGAATGCCAATAGCCTCCGGGGTCCCAAACTAGGCATGTAAAGCTTCTGAGCAGCTTCAAACAGATAATCAGCCTCCCGAGATGACGAACGTCAGAATATAATCCATGATCCCAAGCTGTGTTTTTAGATCCGCCTCCGTTTTGATTTGTAAGTTTCCATTCGGGTGGGTTAAAAAGTAGAATCTCACCGTGGTGACCAAACGTTCTCCGTGATCCATGCAATTGAGCATGATACCAATCCGTGTACTTCGAGGTGAAGCGTGGAACCTTATTGAACCTGGTGCACCAGTTCTGAGTACGAGCCAATTCCCTTTTACTCTTATAGCCACAGAGAGCTCTAAGTTGGCCATCTGTTTCAAGCAAACCATATTCAAGTGAATAAGTAAAATTATAAGTTAAGGATTGTACCCACTTGAAGCTTGTATTAGGTGGTAATGGCCTTGGGATAGGTGTTTTTGGTGGTTCTGCAGGTTTCATTTTCTTGTGCTCTTCTGTGAAATCTTCCACTTCTTTGCAAAGATCTTCAATTGTATCTGTGTCCTGGTCAAAGTCTTCGGTGTCTTCCCCATCACTTGAGTCGTAGATTGGAGGTTAAGAGAAATCTACCTCCGCATCATCCTCATATTCACTTGGGGAAGATTCTTCGATTTCAGAGAATTCACTTGCGGACGCAAGTTTATCACTAGGAGAACTAGACTTGTGACTATCATCATCAAGGAAAATTGCTTCTTGGATTATTCCATCTGATTCTTCGTAAACGATTTGCCTTGGAGATTGTACGGTATCCTCCTTAGCATTAACTGTAGCATCTTGGACGGAGTTTTCCTCATTTCTGGATTCCCAAGGAAGTTCAGCATCTCCTAGATCTTCAACCAACTCTTCTTTTTGAACAACGACAGCTTCTTCCACTTGTTCTAGTACGAATTTATTCTCTGTCTTGTCCACTGGAGTCTCTAGCATTTCTTTCATGCTATGCTCTTTATCGGGCTGTCCACATGGAGCTGTGGTTGGTCCTTGTATTTTTGAGCGTCTAGTGGCCCATTGAATTAGTGCTTGCTCTAGTTGTTGAATGGTTGTTTGAAATTTAATTACTGTTTCTTTTAGGCGATCCTCTGCTTCGCGGTTTGCCAGACTTGGACATGATACAAAGGAAAATGGTGGTGATTGGGAACGATTGGATTGGTATTGGGGTAAGGAAGGATCATATGATGGCGAATGGTGAAGAAAAGCTTGTGAGTGTGGTGGTTCGAGGTTATGTTGAAAGGATGGTTCGTATGCACGGGGTGGGGCTTGTTGGTAGTTACAAGGTTGTCCACCATGTCTCTCAGCTGGGTATGCACGGTAGAACGGTCTTTGTCCAGGATATCTCGGAGGGTGTTGCTGCCAACAAGGTTGATTAGATCCTCTTGGTTCCATCCATCCTTGATTGGTCTGACCTTGATGCACATTCCTGCTGTATGCTGTAACTCCTTTAACAATATTAGAACCAAACTCAAAGCGAGGGGGGTGAGAGTTCATAGTAGCAAATAAAGATAAAAAGGAAAAATAAAAATAAATAAACAAGAAAAAGAAAAATATTTATAATAACCAATAATAAGGCACACGTTAGCAGTTCCCCGGCAATGGTGCCATTTTGACGTTAGGATTTTTGCCAGTAAAGAATGTCATAAAAACAGTCGCGATGTAGATATAGTCTCTAAACCGACAAAAATCCCTTCGTACAAACGTTTTGGGTGTCACAAGTAACAAACACCTTTAGAAATTGTTAACCGAGTATTCAAACCTCGGGTCGTCTTCTCAAGGAACTGCGAGGAAGTGTGTTCTTATTATTGGCTATAAAGGTTGTAATCGGGGTTTAGAAGATGAGAAGCAAGTAATTTAAATGACAAGTAAAGTAAATGGCAATTAAAATAAATAAATACTTTAAAGCAAACTTTGGCAAGGTAAGAGAAGTCGGAGGTCCAACGTAGTTATCTTTCTCAACTATAATGAAAGTTGAATCTAAACTCCACTTGGTCAACCTTTACTAGGGCAAAGGAAAGTTAGGGGACTAATTAAATTGACCTTTGAATCCTATTTATTTCCTAAGAAAAGGTTAGGACTGCTTAAGTTCAGCTCAATTAGCAAGATAACGATTATCAATTATGTTGAGTTTAATAACTGTTGAGTTACTAAATTCCTAACCAGAACCAATAAGGGGAAAAAGTAAAATTGCTGGAATAATAAAAATATCCTTAGATAGGAAGCAATGGTGACTTAAATCAAAGAGAACAATCATAAACTGAAAATACCTCAATTATCATTAATTCAAATAACTCTCTATAACATGGAATAATTCGTAAGTCAAAGTATAACAATCAATTCAAATGTTGGAATAAATAAATAAAAGTAAAACTAAAATAAGATAACATTAAACCTGGGATCCAGAGTTACTCTTAAAACAAGAAGAAATCCTAAATCCTAAAGAGAGAGATTGAAGATATCCCTCTCAACTAAATCTAAATCATTGAAAGGTAAAAATATGTGAGCTCCCTGAATGGATGCATTCCCACACTATATAACCTCTGGTCTATGCTGTCTGTACTTGGATCTGGGCCAAAAAGGGCTTCAGAATTCGCTGGGGGCGTATTTTGTAAATTTTGATACGTGGCCTTTGTCACTCATCCGCGTGGGTCACGCGGTCGCGTCATTTGGAGCTTTTTCTTGTCACGCGGTTGCGTCAGTCATGCGACCGCGTCATGTGCGTTCTGCTTAAGGCGCACGGTCGCGTCAGTCATGCGGCCGCGTCACTTCGGATTCGTGCTTGGCACGCGATCGCGTCATCCATGCGATCGCGTGGATACCAATTTCCTTAAAGCTCCGTTTTGCTTTCTCCTTCCATTTTTTTGTATGTTTCCTTTTCCGTCTTGTAAGTCATTCTGCCTTAGGAAATCTAAAACTACTCAACACACTAATCACGGCATCGAATGGAAATAAAGGTAATTAAAATAATTAATTTTTAAAGCTTAGGAAACATGTTTTTCACAATATGACATAATAAGGAAGGGAAAGTAAAACCATGCAATTAATGTGAATAAGTAGGTGAAGGATTGTATAAATCACTCAAATTAAGCACAAAAGAACTCATGAAATATGGGTTTATCAACCTCCCCACACTTAAACACTAGCATGTCCTCATGCTAAATCCAAGGTAAATAATTAACGTTAAAGTGATGGAATGTCATGCAATGCAACCTAATTTAAATGCAACTACCTAAATGAATGATGCATCATGCAACTCTAATTTATTCACTCATATATAAAGCTTACATGTAGTCAAGTTAATCCATATTCTCAAGGAGTCATGTATATATATAGCCAACCCTTAAATAATAAAGCATTTTAGCAAATGAGATGGGAAAGAAAACTTTGTACAAACTTGCAAAACAATTAGTAAATTAAGTACAGATATATGTTGATGAGTTATTGAACCCTCACTGGATTTTGTGTTTACTCTCTAGTCACTCAGTGTTTATTGGGTTTATTCACTCCATCTTTCTTTTTATTCTTAATTTCCATTGCTTTGTTCTTCATCTAACCAATCAACAATTATAGAATATAGTCATACCAAAACGTCATGAGGTCTTTAATTAAGGTTGTAATGGGGCCAAGGTAAAGTTAAGGATTTATGTATAGGGTTAAGTGAGCTAATAAGCGAATCCTTAATTAGACTAAGATCTCACCTAACATACATTTCTAGCAAGATAAAACTTCTTTACCTATTCTCCCATATTATCCCACTTATTGTTACATGCTCATGTTTCACTCTTTTATTTTTATCCCATGTGCATTGTTTTTATTTCGCATTGGGGAATTTCTTTTGTATCCCCTTTTATTCAAATGCTGAAAAAATAATAACTTTCTCTCTCTTCTTTTTTTTTTAATGCACATGGTAATTGAATCACTTAGATTTTCTCATGAGCATGCTTCCCAAATTTTGTTTTATTCCTTTTAACTTTTCTACCTTTTATTTCTATCATCCATGTTCCTAAAAGGTTTCCTACATTCTACTCTATTTATAATTTTCTATCTTAAGCTAAATAAGGATTCACTTGGGGTTTTCTTTTGTTTTTCTGCTTAAGGCTAGTAATTTGGCTAAATAGAATAAAGGGGTTTTTAAAAGGCTCAAGGGGGCTAACAAGGGTGATGTAAAAGGTAGGCTAATTTGGGGTGAGTGAGCTAAAATCAAATGATGGCCTCAGTCATTCTCTTGGTATGTATCTATTCTATATTCTATAATTGGACATATAGATTAAAGCAAAGGAAAGAACATCAGAATAAAAAGAAATGTAACACACAGAAATGAAATTATGGTTTGAATGTAACCACACATTTTAAGCTCAAGACTCACAGGCTGTGTGTTCTCTAACTCAAGTATCATATATCATTTATATATTGTATGCAGGTTTAGTTTAAAATTCCCATTATTCTCATAAAAAAATTATTTAGGGTGGCTTTTAAAGTTTTAATGTTCCTCCTTGATGAAATGTTGTCAGCTTAACTACATCATGTTATGCTATATACAAGTTTTGTGGATTTAAATCTGATATGTTCAATTTCCTAGCTTACTTTCTTTTTATATTTTTCAATTTAAACTAAGCTATAACTTAGCTATCTTATGTAAAAAGGGTAAACTATACTAATTGATCCACTAATAAGTTAGAATTGCAAACTAAACTAAATAACTAAAATGAACTAAATAACTAAAATGTGAACAAAATTTGCAAAATGCAGAAGACAGAGTAAAATACACAAGTAGTAATGTATAAGTACTCAGAAAATAACAATAAAAGAAAAAGAGGAAAATACAGAAAAATATCCAAAATAAAAGAAAAAGTATGTAGTAGTTCACCAAAATAAACGCCAGAGATGGCGACCTCCCCACACTTAAAATGAAGCATCGTCCTCGCTGCTCAATCAAGCCGGGTGTGAAGGAGTGTCATCACTGGGAGGGATGGTAGCTGGGGTCTCTGTGGCGGTGGTG
>NC_029791.2:79935563-79948097 GCF_000816755.2 Arachis ipaensis
GGTTTGGGAGTAGCTTTCTCTTTACCTTTCTTGGTGGCCATCTTGAAAAAGGAAAAAGAAAGTAGTATGTAAACCTAAAGGTTCGAGCAAGGGAGCGAATATTATGGGTGATAATCAATACACTGTAAAGAAGGATGTCGTTAACACATGGTCTACACTACATATGAAAAGTTCATCAAAGGTAATATAGCAAGTGCATGTGATGGCAATTAAATGCAAGATGTTTATTGGCATGCCGGCAAAGGCATGAGTAGCATAGATCAAGCATTCAATGTCTAAGTTAGATTACCAACCCTTTCAAACTAACAACCTGTTTGTATTGACAATTATATTTAATTAATAAAATATAAAAGGGGTTTTGTGAAAAATAGGCATTAAAGTAGTAGAATAATTTAAAATAATATGGAATCCCATACGGGTTTTTTCACAAACACATAGCATGTATGGTAAATATGTTATTGAAAGTAGTAAATTGAACATGCAAGTAACCCTTTAAGAAGTAATATAAATTGTCAAACAATTTTTTAATAACTCACAAGCAAAATATAGAAGAAAATAATCATCCAATTAAATTTTTAACACCAATTAAAGGAATAAAAAGAAAAAGAAGAAAAAAGAAAAAGAAAGAAAAAAAGAAAATATAGATAATAAAAGTAGACAGAAAAAGAAGAAGAAAACATAAACAGAAAAGTAATAAAGGAAAAGTAAAAAAGAAAGAAAGAAAAGAAAAGAACCTTGATAATGGTTGTGAAAAATAAAAAGTGAAAAGTAAGAAAGAATAGAGAAGGAAGACGGGTAGAAGAAAGAAATAAGAAGGGATAAGAAAAAATTAGGATTTGGGGAAGAAAAGATATGATATTTGGCTGATCTGGATAAGTTGTTCATCGCATGTGACGCAGACGTGTGAGTCACGCGGTCGCGTGGTGCGCGATGTTTTCAAGTGACGCGGACGCGTGGTCTGATTTGTGCGATTGGCGCAAGTGCAGCCGTGCGTTCGCGCGACTCTCTGTCTCAGACTCATTTTGCCAAAATTTAGGGTGACGCGGTCGCGTGAATGGCCATATTTTGAAAACGACGCGGCTGCGTGGGGCACGCGGTCGCATGGTTGGGACGAAAATAGGAGTGACGCGATCGCGTGGGGTGCGTGATCGCATGGGAGGGGGGGAAGAAGGGTGACGCGATCGCGTGGGTCGCGCGATCGCGTCACTGGAATTTGTGCTAAACGCACGACTCCAGTGCCGTTTTAGCGCAACTCTCTGTCTTCTTTTGGGGTGATGTGCAATCCATACGACGCGATCGCGTCGCTCACGCGGTCACGTGGGATTGGTATTGTGCAAGGGACGCGGTCGCATGGGGCATGCAATCGCGTGGGCCAATTTGTGCGAAACGCACAGGGGCCGCACGATTCCAGCCTAACTTTCTGTTCGTTAGATCCTTACGCCGATATATATATCACGCGGCCGCGTGGGTCACGCGGTCGCACGGGTGGTGTTTTCCGCGATATCACGTGATCGCATGGGGCATGCGGTCGCGTCGTGCATCCCTTTTTTTTTAACTGAAAAATGCAGGATGCGGTGATTAACATGAATGCTATGCATGATTCCAGGTTAATGTTAAAATAAGAAAAAAAAAGGGTAAATTAAAAACAATAAATAAGAATTACATTGAGAAAGAAGCGACCATACCATGGTGGGTCGTCTCCCACCTAGCACTTTTAGTTAAAGTCCTTAAGTTGGACATTGGAAGAGTATCCTGTTATGGTGGCTTATGTTTAAATTCGTCCAAAAATTTCCACCAGTGCTTGGAATGCCAATAGCCTCCGGGGTCCCAAACTAGGCATGTAAAGCTTCTGAGCAGCTTCAAACAGATAATCAGCCTCCCGGGATGACGAACGTCAGAATATAATCCATGATCCCAAGCTGTGTTTTTAGATCCGCCTCCGTTTTGATTTGTAAGTTTCCATTCGGGCGAGTTAAAAAGTAGAATCTCACCGTGGTGACCAGACGTTCTCCGTGATCCATGCAATTGAGCATGATACCAATCCGTGTACTTCGAGGTGAAGCGTGGAACCTTATTGAACCTGGTGCACCAGTTCTGAGTACGAGCCAATTCCCTTTTACTCTTAAAGCCACAGAGAGCTCTAAGTTGGCCATCTATTTCAAGCAAACCATAATCAAGTGAATAAGTAAAATTATAAGTTAAGGATTGTACCCACTTGAAGCTTGTATTAGGTGGTAATGGCCTTGGGATAGGTGTTTTTGGTGGTTCTGCAGGTTTCATTTTCTTGTGCTCTTCTGTGAATTCTTCCACTTCTTTGCAAAGATCTTCAATTGTATCTGTATCCTGGTCAAAGTCTTCGGTGTCTTCCTCATCACTTAAGTCGTAGATTGGAGGTTGAGAGAAATCTACCTCCGCATCATCCTCATATTCACTTGGGGAAGATTCTTCGATTTCAGAGAATTCACTTGCGGACGCAAGTTTATCACTAGGAGAACTAGACTTGTGACTATCATCATCAAGGAAAATTGCTTCTTGGATTATTCCGTCTGATTCTTCATAAACGATTTGCCTTGGAGATTGTACGGTATCCTCCTTAGCATTAACTGTAGCATCTTGGACGGAGTTTCCTCAATTCTGGATTCCCAAGGAAGTTCAGCATCTCCTAGATCTTCAACCAACTCTTCTTTTTGAACAATGATAGCTTCTTCCACTTGTTCTAGTACGAATTCATTCTCTGTCTTGTCCACTGGAGTCTCTAGTATTTCTTTCATGCTACGCTCTTCATCGGGCTGTCCACATGGAGCTGTGGTTGGTCCTTGTATTTTTGAGCATCTAGTGGCCCATTGAATTAGTGCTTGCTCCAGTTGTTGAATGGTTGTTTGAAATTTAATTACTGTTTCTTTTAGGCGATCCTGTCATAAAAATAGTCGCGTTGTAGATATAGTCTCTAAACCGACAAAAATCCCTTTTGTACAAACGTTTTGGGTGTCACAAGTAACAAACCCCTTTAGAAATTGTTAACCGAGTATTCAAACCTCGGGTCGTCTTCTCAAGGAACTGCGAGGAAGTGTGTTCTTATTATTGGCTATAAAGGTTGTAATCGGGGTTTAGAAGATGAGAAGCAAGTAATTTAAATGACAAGTAATGTAAATGGCAATTAAAATAAATAAATACTGTAAAGCAAACTTTTGGCAAGGTAAGAGAAGTCGGAGGTCCAACGTAGTTATCTTTCTCAACTATAATGAATGTTGAATCTAAACTCCACTTGGTCAACCTTTACTAGGGCAAAGGAAAGTTAGGGGACTAATTAAATTGACCTTTGAATCCTATTTATTTCCTAAGAAAAGGTTAGGACTGCTTAAGTTCAGCTCAATTAGCAAGATAACGATTATCAATTATGTTGAGTTTAATAACTGTTGAGTTACTAAATTACTAACCAGAACCAAAAAGGGGAAAAAGTAAAATTGCTGGAATAATAAAAATATCCTTAGATAGGAAGCAATGGTGACTTAAATCAAAGAGAACAATCATAAACTGAAAATACCTCAATTATCATTAATTTAAATAACTGTCTATAACATGGAATAATTCGTAAGTCAAAGTATAATAATCAATTCAAATGTTGGAATAAATAAATAAAAGTAAAACTAAAATAAGAGAACATTAAACCTGGGATCCAGAGTTACTCTTAAAACAAGAAGAAATCCTAAATCCTAAAGAGAGAGATTGAAGATCTCCCTCTCAACTAAATCTAAATCATTGAAAGGTAAAAATATTCAACCTCCCTGAATGGATGTATTCCCACACTTTATAACCTCTGGTCTATGCTGTCTGTACTTGGATCTGGGCCAAAAAGGGCTTCAGAATTCGCTGGGGGCGTATTCTGTAAATTCTAATACGTGGCCTTTGTCACGCGTCCGTGTGGGTCACGTGGTCGCGTCATTTGGAGCTTTTCCTTGTCACGCGGTCGCGTCAGTCATGCGACCGCATCATGTGCGTTCTGCTTAAGGCGCGCGGTCGTGTCAGTCATGCGGCCGCGTCGCTTCTGATTCGTGCTTGGCACGCGATCGCATCATCCATGCGATCGCGTGGATACCAATTTCCTTAAAGCTCTGTTTTGCTTTCTCCTTCCATTTTTTTGTATGTTTCCTTTTCCGTCCTGTAAGTCATTCTACCTTAGAAAATCTAAAACTACTCAACACACTAATCACGGCATTGAATGGAAATAAAGGTAATTAAAATAATTAATTTTTAAAGCTTAGGAAACATGTTTTTCACAATATGACATAATAAGGAAGGGAAAGTAAAACCATGCAATTAATGTGAATAAGTAGGTGAAGGATTGTATAAATCACTCAAATTAAGCACAAAAGAACTCATGAAATATGGGTTTATCACAGGGTCATAAAGTTTTTGCCAGGTATGATGAGTCTTTTAAGGACTTTAAGAATTATTTCTTTACAGTCCGTGCTGTTGAGGGGGTCCGCCCCTTTTTTTCTTGATGAGAATGACGAGCCTGCTTTCCCTCTAGAGTGGCAGAAGAATGTGAGAGTGTCTCGCTATACATGGGAGATGTTTGACGAGGTTGAGCGGGCTTTTGTAATTGTTCTTGAAGATTTATGGGGGGAACCACCCCATCTTGATACAAAAAGATTTTTGAGCGATCCATCTTTGGTTCGAACTGCTTTGGGTACTGTCTGACTTGTTTCTATACTTGCTTTTTAGTTTTGCTTCTTCTTTTTTGTGATTGTAACCCATTACTGTGGTCGATTCTGTATTTTCAGAGATGTCGAAAAACAACAATTCCATGAAGGCCTTCAAGAAGGCAAAAAAGGCTACTGCTGCTCAAAATATCTTGGCCAAGGCGATGGGAGAGATATCTTCTCAAGTTCAGGTGAAGCCGCCCGTGCCGAGTTCTCCTGGGCCGAGGAAGGTGATTCCCACTCCTCGGGTTCGCCTGGCCGACCCTCCACAGTCTTCCGTAGCTACTTCTAGTGCTCCGCCCAATAAGAAGCAAAAAACAATTGAGCCTTTCAACCTTGACGCTCCTGACTTTGATGCGGTGGAGTTTGTTGACCAACAGATCGGTCCTTATGGTGCCCTCCCCATGGATGATGTTTCGCTCCTTCGCCATTTAGATTTTATAACTTGGAGCACCATCAAGATGGCCCATATGGGGGCCGTCCTGTATCGGACTGCTCAAAATCTTCCTCTCCATGCCACCAAAGACTTCATGGAGGAGGCCAAACAAGAGTTTGATTGGATGAAGGGCATGAAGGAGGAGCTTGAGGTGAAAGTCTCCAAACTGGAGAAGGATCTGGAAAACGAAAAGGCTAGCTCTCTTGCCCTGGCGGCTTCTGTTAGATTGGCCGAGGACACACTGCATTGAGGCATAAAGATAGCTATGTCACATCTTATCGGGAGTTGATACGTCTGAGGGAGGAGTTGGAGTCCGCCCGAGTTGACTATTCGGAGCTCCAAGGTTACCTTGTCGGCAGCGTAAACGCTGCTTATGATAATTTGAAGGAGTAGGTTCAAGTTCTTGCTCCTGAGGTTGATCTTACCCTCTTTAGCTTGGACAACATTGTGAGGGATGGTAAGATTATCCCCGACGACCAAGATGATGATGATGTCGAACCTCCCTCTGCGCCTGCTGCTAAAGTGTCGACCTCTATAGTTCTTCCTGCTGGGATCGCTCGTCCAGAATTAGATCCTGATTGTCAAATTCTGAATAGGGACGACGGTACGGTGGATGCAGTGCCTCTCCAGGCTCACCCTTCTTCACCCCAGACTGATGTTGCCGAGAAGTCTTCTAATTTTAGCTAAATTTTCCTGGATATTTGTGTAGATAGCCCGACTTGTGGGCTTTTAAACTCTTTATTTTGTAGTTTGAATGTTTTGCTGACTGTTGATACTCCTTCAGGTTGCTTGTTTAGCAACTTTTTATTTTGAAAAAACAACAAGTAGCTTTCAAGCTTTTGGGCCTGACCTTGAGGCTTGTTATAATATTGTATTTTATATCATGCTTGTTTGCACTTGTCTTGGAACCTTTCTGGGTTTTGAGAATGCTGGAGCCTTGCTGCTCGACCTCTTTGGATTGCTTTGTACTTATTGCTTGTAGCTTGGATCCTTTGAGGTTGTGGATGTGGGGATCCAACTTGTATTTCGGTTCTTTCGCTCTTACTTATATTTATTTCTAGCAATCTATAACCGATTTCTTTACGTTGGTCCTCTTTCCAATTATTTTGTAGTCCTCTTTTTTGGACCTTTGTCAGGTCTCTTTCAGGGACTACTTTTATAACTTGTTTGTGGGAGACCGACTTCTTTGCGTCGTCCTTTTCCAAGTTATTTTTGTAATACAATTTCTTGGACCCTTGTCAGGTCTCTTTCAGGGATTACTTTTATAACTTGTTTGTTGTAGGAGACCGACTTCGTCATGTCGATCTCTTCTAAGTTATTTTGTAATCCTCTTTCTTGGACCTTTGTCAGGTCTCTTTCAAGGATTACTTTTATAACTTGTTTGTTGTAGGAGACTGACTTCATCATGTCGATCTCTTCTAAGTTATTTTGTAATCCTCTTTCTTGGACCTTTGTCAGGTCTCTTTCAGGGATTACTTTTATAACTTGTTTGTTATAGGAGACCGACTTCGTCATGTCGATCTCTTCTAAGTTATTTTGTAATCCTCTTTCTTGGACCTTTGTCAGGTCTCTTTCAGGGATTACTTTTATAACTTGTTTGTTTTAGGAGACCGACTTCGTCATGTCAATCTCTTCTAAGTTATTTTGTAATCCTCTTTCTTGGAACTTTGTCGGGTCTCTTTCAGGGATTACTTTTATAACTTGTTTGTTGTAGGAGACCGACTTCGTCATGTCGATCTCTTCTAAGTTATTTTGCAATCCTCTTTCTTGGACCTTTGTCAGGTCTCTTTCAGGGATTACTTTTATAACTTGTTTGTTTTGGGCCGACTTTGTCATGTCAAGCCCTTCGAAGTTAAAGTAATTCTCTTTAATAGGGTTGGCCAGACCTCTTTCCAGGGTTTACTTATAACTTGGGTTGACTTGGTCCGATTTCTTAATATCGGCCAGTCTTTAAGTTATTATTTAGCAATCCATAAGACCTCGTCAGGTTCTTTTTCCGGATCACTTTCGATAACTTCTTGTGTTATTCTATGTTCATCTTTGCCGATTTGTAGAAGGTGGTTTCTATCTTTGTTTGGTCGACCTTTAGATGAATCGCATTTTCATCTTTATTGGTCTTTATCGTGATCGTGCAGTGAATCTGGTTTTCACTTTCTGTCGATCTGTTGCTTTATAATCGGACGATGAATGCTTCAGATTAATGCGTCTTGAGAATTTGTAGAATATCTAAAATATATTTTATTCAAAAGAAAGTTCAAATATATACATGCGGGAGTTTTTCATCCTTTAAGTCGGATAATTTCTAAATCTCAACTTGGTGCCTCATTAAAAAACTTTTTCAGGAAAAAGAGTGCATCCTATGATGAGATCTTTTACCTTCTCTAGCTATAGTACCTTCTTAGGTTGCAGGCGTGCCAAGATCTGGGAAGCTCTCGTCCATTGAGTTTGGACAGTCTGTAGTAGCCCTTCCCAAGTACTTCTATGACTCGGTAGGGTCCTTTCCAGTTTGCTGCCAGCTTTCCTTCTCCGGGTCGAGTTGTTCCAATATCATTTCGGATTAGGATGAGATCATTCTCAGAGAAACCTCTTGGCACTACCTTTTGATTATATCTGGAAGCCATTCGACGTTTTAGTGCTTCTTCCCTGATCCGAGCTCTTTCTTGGATTTCAGGAAGTAGGTCGAGCTCTTCCCTTTGAAGTTGGGAGTTGGCTTCCTCATTGTAATGAACGACTCTAGGCGACCCTTCCTCGATCTCTACTCGGATCATTGCTTCCGTTTCGTATGCTTATCGGAAGGGTGATTCCATTGTGGTAGAATGTGGCGTCGTTCGATATGCCCATAGGACTTGTGGAAGCTCTTCAGCCCAAGCTCCCTTTGCGTCTTGTAATCTCCGTTTTAACCCAGCTATTCATACCCTGGGTCGAGCTATCCGACCTGGGATGATTGACGACAAATCGACCGACCTCTTCAGGTCAAGCAGACCGACCTCATCTCAAACAGCTCGGCCAAATCAACAGGAGAGCCCAGTTAAGGGCCCAAATAGAGGAGCACGACCCGAATCCTAAGGCGGCTTAAGCCTATAGAGATGAAGGCGGTTCCGTTGGAAGATACGCTGACCTCAACTAAAAGATAAAGAAAAGATAAGATAACTAACTTATCTTATCCAAAAGGTCACATCTCGCCATTATAAATACACTGGAGCACCCAGGTATTACTCATACTCTGATGCTACATAACACCTGTTTAATACACATGCTAACTTAAGCATCGGAGTCTCTTGCAGGTACCCCACACCCTTCGGTAACAGAGGATTAGCAGCACGTCCAAGTCCAAACAAGTCGGACGTACCAGCTCCGGCCTCCATTCACCAGCCAGACACATCGGTTCCGACCATCACTGAGGATCTCGTCCGAGATCGACCTACAGTTTCAGGTAACCCTCGGAACATTGGTGCCGTTGCCGGGGAACCTGGAAGTCATCCCAACACCATGGCGGACAACCATGATAACGATCATGATTCAGATCTAGAAAACAGAACGCCGCACAAAAACACGAACACCCCGAAATCCAACGGAGACAAAAATCCAGCAAACCCGGGGGCAATAGAAGTACTTCAAGATCGCTTGAAGCAGCTTGAAAAAGAAACCCAACAACAACGAGAAATCGGGAAGGATCTACAAAGAGAGATACGGCGACGTCGAGAATTGGAAGAAAAATTACAGCAATTGGAAGCCGATCTCAAATCGAAGGCCCCTCGGATCACTCCTGAGGAAAGCTCACGTAAAGAATAGGATCCATTCACCAGAGAGATCATGAAAACCAAAATCCCAAAGGACTTTAAACTCCCAGATATGACTTTATATGATGGCACCACAGATCCCAACCACCATCTCAGCAATTTCAGAAGCAGAATGTACCTTACCGATGCCTCAGACGCCGTTCACTGCAAAGCTTTCCCAACAACTCTCACAAAGACAGCAATCCGATGGTTCGACAATTTACCTCCAAAGTCCATCCCAAACTTCGACGACCTGGCCAAAAAGTTCCTGGCCAGATTCTCCATCCAGAAAGATAAAGCCAAGCACGCCCCCAGTCTACTGGGGATCAAGCAAGGAGATCGGGAGAGCCTCCGCAACTACATGGAAAGATTCAACAAAACATGAATGGACATACAAAGCTTACCAACAGAGGCCGCTATCATGGGACTCATCAATGGCCTACGAGAGGGGCCATTTAGCCAATCTATATCAAAGAAGTACCCAACCTCATTAGATGAAGTACAGGAGCGAGCAGAAAAATACATCAGCATGGAAGAAAACGCTCGATTAGGAGAAACCTCAAAATCTGGGAACCCCTACCGAGATAAAGACAAAAAGAAAGAAGACCGACAAGGGAAGAAAATTAAAATATACCATAATTATACTCCCCTCAGAGCATCCCTAGTCGAAATATACAAAGAGGTCTGCCATACAGAAAAGATTCCCCCAGCACGGCCCCTCAAAGGAAAAAGAGGAGGAGGAAATCGGAAGGAATATTGTGAATATCACCGGGTCAGAGGACACGCCACCAACGAATGCTTCGACTTGAAAAATATCATAGAAAAATTGGTGAGGGAAGGAAAATTAGATCGATTCCTGGCCACCCGAGATGATGATCAAAGAAAAAGATGAAGGGATGAAGATACCGAACGAGCAGAACGATCACCTCGAACACCAGAAAGACACATCCACATGATACATGGCAGATTCGCAGCAGGAGGGATCTCCAAATCTTCCCGCAAAAGGTATCTCAAAGAAGTATGTCATGTCGAAGGAGAGGAGGAAGCACTCAACATCCCAGCGATAACATTCACTAAGGAGGACGCGTCCGGCATCATCACAGGACACGACGATCCCATGGTCATCACCATCATATTGGCAAACGCCAACCTACATCGCACCTTAATAGACCAAGGGAGTTCTGCCGACATATTATTCAAGACAGCCTTTGATAAACTCGGCTTAGAAGAAAAAGAACTTAAGGCATATCCAAACAGTCTGTTCGGGTTGGGAGATACCCCGGTTCGACCACTAGGATATATATCACTACATACAACCTTCGAAAAAGGAGACCAATCCAGGACCCTCAAAATAGAATACATCGTAGTCAATGTAAGTTCAGCTTACAATGCTCTCATAGGTCGGACAACATTCAACCAACTCGGCGCAATAGTCTCGACCCCACACCTATGTATGAAGTTCCCAACGCCAAAAGGGATAGCCACGATAAAAGCTGACCAAAAGATGTTACGTCGCTGTTATAACGAAAGCCTAAACCTCAGAGGCAAAGGAGAAGAGTTCCACACAATCGAGTTGGGCGAAGTTCAACGACGAGAAGATCTTCGCCCCCAACAAGAAGGTGAGATAGAAAAAATTCAGATCGGGGACACCTCGGAAAAAATAACTAATATCGGCATAATCCTCAAAGGAGGATTAAAAGAATTGCTAATACAATTCTTACGAGATAATGTCGATCTCTTCGCATGGAAAGCCGCGGACATGCCAGGCATAGACCCTATGATAATGTGCCACAAGTTGGCGGTCTATCCAGGATCTCAACCGGTGCAGCAGAGACGAAGAAAGCTTGGGCCAGAGCGATCCCAGGCTGTGGAAGAGCAAGTACAAGCACTACTGGAAGCCGGATTTATAAGAGAAGTCAAGTACCCACTATGGCTAGCCAACGTCGTCTTGGTGAAAAAGTCGAATGGGAAGTGGCGAATGTGCACCGATTACACCGATCTCAACAAAGCTTGTCCAAAAGACCCATACCCACTTCCAAGCATTGACGCTCTGGTAGATGCTTCCTCTGGAGATAAATATCTCTCATTTATGGATGCATACTCAGGATACAACCAAATTCTCATGTACCCACCAGATCAGGAAAAGACCTCGTTCTTAACACCAAAGGCAAACTACTGCTACATCGTGATCACATCGGAAAAATTATGGAAGTTTATGTGGACGACATGTTGATAAAAACGCAAACCGAATATACATTATTATCCGACTTGGCTCAAGTGTTTGACACCATAAAATGTACCTTCGCAGTAGAAGCAGGCAAATTCTTAGGTTTCATGCTCACACAAAGGGGAATTGAAGCAAATCCAGACAAATGTCAAGCCATACTCAACATGAAAACCCCAACCTGTGTCAAAGAAGTACAACAACTCAACGGGAGATTGGCCGCCCTATCCCGATTCTTAGCAAGAGCTGCGATAAGATCTCTCCCCTTCTATGCCACTCTAAGAAAGGGAAAACAGTTCGAATGGATGACAGAATGTGAGCAAGCCTTCAAAGACTTCAAGGAATTCTTAGGACGGCCACCTATCCTATCTCGACCACGAGAAGGAGAACCGCTCATACTATATCTCGTAGTAGGGAGCCGGGCAATAGCCTCAGCACTAGTCAGAGAAGACGAAAATGGGCAACAACCCGTCTACTTCATTAGCAAGGCCCTACAGGGATCCGAACTGAACTACTAGAAAATAGAAAAATTTGCCTATACTCTTATCCTAACATCTCGACGACTCCGTCCGTACTTCCAGGCTCACACCATTAAGGTTCGAACTAACCAGCCCATAAAAGGAATATTGCAGAAAATAGATTTAGGAGGCAGAATTCTACAATGGGCAGTCAAGTTGTTAGAGTTTGAACTCAAATATGAAGCTCGGACGGCCATCAAATCACAGTATCTGGCCGATTTCATCGCAGAATTCACAGATGCCCTAGAAACCCCCACAGAATGGAATCTTTACGTGGATGGTTCTTCAAATAAAACTGGAAGCGGTGCGGGCGTGATAATAGAAAGCAACCAAGGAACCCAGGTTGAGCTTTCCCTCAAGTTCGGGTTCCCGGCCTCAAACAACCAGGCGGAATATGAAGCGTTATTAGCTGGTTTGAAGCTGGCTAAAGAGGTCGGAGCTCAAAAAACTCAACATTTACAGCGATTCACAAGTGGTCACATCACAAATAACCGGGAGCTACCAAGCCAAAGATCCCACCATGAAAAAGTATTTGGATAAAACCAAGGAACAGCTCGGACAAGTTGGGGAGTATAAGATCTGCCACATACCCCGTGAACAAAATGCCCGAGCTGACGTACTCTCAAAACTAGCCAGCACCAAACCAGGGGGTAACAATAGAAGCCTCATCTGGGAAATGTTGCAGAACCCGTCAATCTCGAAAGAGGAAAAAGTCTTGACCATAACAAGTCAGGACCAAGGATGGATGACCCCTATATCCAACTACCTCAGAACAGGAACGCTCCCCACAGAAGAAAAGGAGGCAAAGAGGTTAAAAAGGGAGGCACAGTACTACACCATCATAAACAACATCCTGTACAAAAGAGGAATCTCA
>NC_029791.2:79949352-79959495 GCF_000816755.2 Arachis ipaensis
GGAGCATGAGCTCTCGCCAAAAAAGTACTCCGGGTGGGATTTTATTGGCCAACTCTACAGAAAGAAGCCACAGAATTTGTAAAGACATGCCCACCATGTCAGAAACATGCCAACTTTCACATCGCCCCGCTAGAAGATCTCATCAGCGTGACCTCGCCTTGGCCGTTTGCAAAATGGGGACTCGATCTTCTCGGCCCATTCCCACAGGGATCAGGACAAGTTAAATTCCTCATAGTAGGGGTAGATTAATTTACAAAGTGGATCGAGGTAGAGCCCCTGGCCAATACCACCGCTCAAAGAAGCCGGAAATTCTTATATAGAAACATTGTCACAAGGTTCGGGGTTCCATATTCAATAACCACAGACAATGACACTCAATTCACAGATGCAGGCTTCAGAAAACTAGTAGCCGACTTAAATATAAATCACCAGTACACCTCTGTCGAACATCCACAAGCCAATGGGCAGGCCGAAGCTGCTAACAAAGTCATATTGGCCCGATTAAAACGGAGATTACAAGATGCAAAGGGAGCCTGGGCAGAAGAGCTTCCACAGGTCCTGTGGGCATATCGAACAACGCCACATTCCACCACGAAGGAATCCCCTTCCGATTAGCATACAGAATAGAGGCGATGATTCCAGTAGAGATTGAGGAAGGGTCGCCGAGAGTAGTTCACTACAATGAGGGAGCAAACTCCCAACTTCAGAGAGAAGAGCTCGACTTGTTACCCGAAATCCAAGAAAGAGCTCGGATCAGGGAAGAAGCTCTAAAACGCCGAATGGCTTCCAGATATAATCAAAAGGTAGTGCCGAGAAGTTTTGCAGAAAATGATCTCATCCTAATCCAAAATGATATCGGAACAACTCAACCAGGAGAGGGAAAGCTGGCAGCAAACTAGAAAGGACCCTACTGAGTTGTATAAGTACTTGGAAAGGGCTACTACAGACTGTCTGAACTCGATGGACGAGAGCTTCCCAGGTCATGGCACGCCTGCAACCTCAGAAGGTACTACAGTTAGAAAAGATAAAAGATCTCATCATTGGATGCACTCTTTTTCCTGAAAAAGTTTTTTAACGAGGCACCAAGTTGAGACTCAGACAAATCCCATATGTATATATTTGCATTTTTCCTTTAAATAAAATATATTTTAGATATTCTACAAAGATTTCAAGATGCATTATTCTGAAGCATTCATCGTCCGATTATAAAGCAACAGATCGGCAGAAAGTGAAAAACAATTTCACTGCACGATCATGATAAAGACAACCGTCCGATAAAGGTGAAAACACGATTCACCCAAAGGACGATCTAGAGACGACAACCACTTTCTACAAATCGGCAAAGATGAACAGAGAATAATGTAAGAAGTTATCGAAAGTGATCTAAAAAAGAACCTGATGAGGTCTTACGGATTGCTAAAATAATAACTTAAAGACTAGCCGACGTTGAGGAGTCAGACCAAGTAAACCCAAGTTATAAGTAAACCCTGGAAAGAGGTCTGGCCAACCCTATTAAAGAGGATTACTTTAACTTAGAAGGGCTCGACATGACAAAGTCAGCCCAAAATGAAAAGTTATAAAAGTAATCCCTGAAAGAGACTTGACAAAGGTGCAAGAAAGAGGATTACAAAAATAACTTAAAGGAGACCGATATAACGAAGTCGGACTCCTACTACTAACAAGTTATAAAAGTAATCCCTGAAAGAGACCTGACAAAGGTCCAAGAAAGAGGATTACAAAAATAACTTAAAGGAGACCGATATAACCAAGTCGGACTACTACTACTTAAAAGTTATCAAAATAGTCCCTGAAAGAGACCTGACAAAGGTCCAAGAAAGAGGACTACAAAAAATAACTTAAAGGAGACCGGTATAACCAAGTCGGACTCCTACTACTTAAAAGTTATCAAAGTAGTCCCTGAAAGAGATCTGACAAAGATCCAAGAAAGAGGACTACAAATAACTTAAAGGAGATCGACCTAACGAAGTCGGACTCCTACAACTGGAAAGTTATAAAAGTAATCCCTGAAGGAGACCTAGCAAAGGTCCAAGACACAGGATTACGAGAATAGCTTAGAAGGGGACCAACGTTAAGAAAGCATACAAAGCAAAGAAAACCAAAGAAACAAGTTGGACCCCCACAACCACGACCTCAAAGGATTCAAGCTACAAATAACATAACAAAAACAATCCAAGGAGGTCGAGCCGCAAGATTTCGACATCAGCAGAAAACAGAAAAGATGCCTAGTCAAAAAACTACTTTTTACAGAGTTATAAGGCCTCGAAAGGCCACCAAAAACTACTATAAAAAAGATAGCGAGATATTGTTTGTTTTTCAAAATAAAAGTTGCTAAATAAGCAACTACGAAGTATCAGCAAATAAATAAAAGAGTTCTAAAAAAGCCCACAAGCTGGGCCAACTACACAAATTTTAAGAAAAGATCAACAAGCATCAGGAGCCTTCTTGGCAGCATCAGGACAAGGAGAAGGAGGGTGAGTCTGGATCGGCACAGCATCCACAGTTTCATCCTCCCAATTCAGGATCTGGCAATCCGGGTCGGGTACAGCGGGAGGAACCGAAGAGGTCGGCACTTTGGTAGAAGACACAGGAGGAACGACATCATCATCATCACCCTCATCATCAGGGACAATCTTGCCATCCCTGACAATATTATCCAGGCTAAAAAGGGTGAGGTCGGCCTCGGGAGTAATGACCTGAACTTGGAGCTCAGCATAATCTTCCCGAACACTATCAAGCTCCCCCCTCAGGCGCATCACTTCCCGATAAGATGAAAGGTAACTCTCCTTGTGCATCAAGACTGCGTCCTCAGCCAACCTCAAAGAAGCCGCCAATGACTGAGAGCTCGCCTCCTCATTCTTCAAGTCCTTCTCCAGCTTGGCTACCTTCGTCTCAAGCTCCTCCTTTAGCTCCTTCATCTGATCAAACTCCTGTTTCGCCTCCTCCATAAAAGCTTTAGTAGTGTGGAGAGGGAGATTCTGAGCAGTCCGATATATGGCAGCCGACATGTACGCCATCTTCACATGATTTCGCGCCATGAATTCCAAGTGATGGAGGATGGACACATCGTCCATGGAGAGAGTGCCATAAGGACCGATTTGTTGATCCATGAAATCAATAGCATTAAAATCAGGAGCATCGAGGTCAAAGGGCTCAGCAATCTTTTGTTTTTTATTGGGAGGAGCAACAGAAGGAGCAGCAGAGGTGACGTGAGGATCTACCAAATGAACTCGGGGTGTAGGGACCAGCTTCTTCACCCCGGCAGAACTCTGCACCGATGGCTTCTCGCGCACTTGGGAAGATCCCTCCACAGCCACCTGGGCAGCAGCATTTCTGGCAGCAGTCGCCCTCTGCGCTCTCTTATAAGCTTTCATGGATTCATTATTCTTCATTGCCTCTGCAAACAAAACAGAAAACTCAGCTACAAGTCGGATAAGTCGGAAAGGACAGCTACAAGCAACATAAACAAAATAATAAAAGAAACACAAGATACCCAGTTCAGTTTGAAGAAGAGTAGAATTGGTTAGAAATTTTTTTGTGTCAAGATGAGGAGGTTGACCCCAGCATTCTTCCAAGATAGTCACAAAGGCTCGCTCAACCTCATCCAACATCTCCCACGAATACCTGGAGACCCTCACATCTTTTTGCCATAGGGTAGAACAAAAGGAGACCCAGGCCGACTTCTTTTTTACCACACCGGGCTTTGTCAAGACAAACAGATAGAAAAAGAGAGATTGGGAAGCAGGAATACCAAAACCATCGCACAGTAATTGGAAAATTTTAATAAAACCCCAGGAATTGGGGTGAAGTTGAGAAGGGACAACATTATAAGACCATAACAGGTCGGTTTCGAATTTGATAAAAGGAAGGGTGATACCTAGCTGACTAAAGAAAAAATCATAAGCATAAAAGAAAGGGCGACCATCAACAACTCGAGTCGAAAAGCAGACTCTCTCGTCAGAAGAGGGAGGGACAAGTTCATAGTTCTTCTCATCACAAGAATTACTACAGACACTGTGAAACTGCCTAAGCTGAGTACAAAATTCAGAATCAACCAGCGAGACACACATAAGAACCATGGAGTCCACCCAATCAGCCATACCCGCAGGAACCTGGGAAGACATTTCGACAACGTTATTTCGGGAAGACATGAGGTCAACTAAATCCTACAAAAAGAAAAGAAGAATGGATTACTCAAAAACATCTCGGACAGAGGGCAAAACATCTCGATGGGGCGGATAAACAAAAAAGGGAAAACCCCAAGACTCAAGACAAAGGTCTTGGGGCATCCCTTGGAGGCAATAAACAAGCAAGGTTTTCAAGTTATTTCTATGGCCTACATCCCAGCACTCATCAAAATAAAATCCAGAAAGAAAATAAAGGAAGCAAAAACACAAAAGGACCACACTTCTATAGTTTACTAGCAAAAAACACTACTTCTACAGTATATCAGAAATGTCAAAAAAAGGCCAAGCAGCAAAGGCGCAAACTTTCTTTTGAAATCAAGCAAAAAATCATCAACCAAGGCACAAACAGAAACAGCGGCAACATGCAAAAGAAAAAGATTCAAGCAACAAGAAAGAGATTCGCACCAAAAAGCAAAGAAATTTCAGATCATGCAACAAGTCAAGCATGATAAAAAACAGAAAGATCCAAACTTTCTCCAAAAAGAAGATCAAAAGGAAAACCCCATCGCAAAGTCAAGAACAACGAGGAAAATATGAAATGGGACCAACCTGGAGACGGAAGAAGCTTCGAGGAAGAGTAGAAGCACAGAGATAAAGGCTGCCCAGAAAAATGCCAAGCGACGAAAGCAGAAGCACAAGCGAAAGACAAAGAGCAGATGAGAGAAACAGAAAACGAGAGAGCAAAGGGAGAAGTTACGAAGAAGAAATGAAGAAGAGAAACCGTTTCTCATCACGAAATTCAAAATAAAAGCCAAGAGAGAATGAAGGGCAAATTAATGCCAATTAAATGTGGATATTAAAACCGCTTGCATTCCCAAAAAAGCGCTAATACAAAAGCGCGCGCTTTTAGAGGAAAACGTTCTACATTCAAAAAAGACTTTACAAAGAAAGGAATCGACAAATGCTTGAGTTCGACTTTAAGAAAGACCGAAGTTAAGGACTCAACCTCGACAAAGAAGATCGAGCTCAAGCAGGGGCACTGTTCATACCCTGGGTCGAGCTATCCGACCTGGGATGATTGACGACAAAGCGACCGACCTCTTCAGGTCAAGCGGACCGACCTCTTCTCAAAGAACTCGGCCGAATCGATAGGAGAGCCCAGTTAAGGGCCCAAATAGAGGAGCACGACCCGAATCCTAAGGCGGCTTAAGCCTATAGAGATGAAGGCGGTTCCGTTGGAAGATACGCTGACCTCAACTCAAAGATAAAGATAAGATAAGATAACTAACTTATCTTATCCAAAAGGTCACATCTCGCCATTATAAATACACTGGAGCACCCAGGTATAACTCATACTCTGATTCTACATAACACTGTTTAATACCCATGCTAACTTAAGCATCGGAGTCTCTTGCAAGTACCCCCACCCTTCGGTGACAGAGGATCAGCAGCACGTCCAAGTCCAAACAAGTCGGACATACCAGCTCCGGCCTCCATTCACCAGCCGGACACATCAGTTCCGACCATCACTGAGGATCTCGTACCCATGACTTTGTTGGCAGCTTTGGCCTGTCCATTGGCTTGAGGATGTTCGACGGAAGTGAACTGGTGCTTTATGTTCAAGTCGGCTACTAATTTTCTGAAGCCTGCATCTGTGAATTGAGTGCCATTGTCTGTGGTGATGGAGTATGGAACCCTGAACCTTGTGACAATATTCTTATATAGGAATTTCTGGCTTCTTTGAGCAGTGGCGTTGGCTAGGGGCTCTGCCTCGATCCACTTTGTGAAATAGTCTACCCCTACTATGAGGAATTTAACTTGTCCTTATCCCTGGGGAAAGGTCCGAGAAGATCGAGTCCCCATTTTGCAAACGGCCAAGGTGAGGTTACGCTGATGAGCTCTTCTGGCGGGGCGATGTGAAAGTTGGCATGTTTCTGACATGGTGGATATGTCCTTACAAACTCTGTAGCTTCCTTTTGTAGAGCTGGCCAATAAAATCTCGCCCGGAGTACTTTTCTGGTGAGAGCTTGTGCTTCGAGATGATTACCACAAATGCCACTATGTACTTCCTCTAAAACTTCCCTTGTGTTGGAGGTCGGCACACATTTTAATAGTGGTATTGAAATCCCTCTTTTATATAGGGTGTTGTTTATGATAGTGTAGTACTGAGCCTCCCGTTTTAACCTCTTTGCCTCCTTTTCATCTGAGGGGAGTGTTTCTGTTTTGAGGTAATTAATTATGGGGGTCATCCATGCTTGATCTTGACTTGTTATGGCTAGGACTTTTTCCTCTTCCGAGATTGACGGGTTCTGTAGCATTTCCTGGATGAAGCTTCTATTGTTGCCCCCTGGTTTGGTGCTGGCTAGTTTTTAAAGTGTGTCAGCTCGGGCATTTTGTTTGTGGGGTATGTGGCATATCTTATATTCCTCGAGTTGTCCGAGCTGTTCCTTGGTTTTATCCAAATACTTTTTCATGGTGGGATCTTTGGCTTGGTAGCTCCCTATTATTTGTGAGGTGACTACTTGTGAATCGCTGAAGATGTTGAGTTTTTGAGCTCCAACCTCCTTGGCCAGCTTCAAACCAGCTAGTAATGCTTCATATTCCGCCTGGTTGTTTGAGACTGGGAACACAAATTTGAGGGAAAGCTTAACTTGGGTTCCTTGGTTGCTTTCTATTATCACTCCTGCACCGCTTCCAGTCTTATTCGAGGAACCGTCCATGTAGAGATTCCATTTTGTGGGGGTTTCCGGGGTATTTATGAATTCTGTAATGAAGTCGGGCAAGTACTGTGATTTGATGGCTGTCTGAGCTTCATATTGGAGGTCGAACTCGGATAACTCGACTGCCCATTGTAAAATTCTGCCTGCTAGATCTGTTTTCTGCAATATCCCTTTTATGGGCTAGTCGGTTCGAACCTTAATGGTGTGAGCCTGAAAGTACGGGCGAAGTCGTCGAGATGTCAGTATGAGAGTATAGGAAAACTTTTCTATTTTTTGGTAGTTCAGCTCGGATCCCTGCAGTGCTTTACTAATGAAGTATACAGGTTCTTGCCCTTTGTCGTACTCTCGAACCAGTGCTGAGGCTACTGCCCGACTTCCTACCGCAAGATATAATATGAGTGGTTCTTCCTCCCGTGGTCGAGTTAGGATAGGTGGTCGTCCCAGGAAACTTTTGAAATCCTGGAAGGCTTGCTCGCATTCCATTGTCCATTCGAACTTCTTTCCTTTCCTTAAAGTGGCATAGAAGGGGAGAGATCTTATCGCTGATCCTGCTAAGAATCTGGATAAGGCTGTCAATCTCTCGTTGAGTTGTTGTACCTCTCTGGCACAAGTTGGGCTCTTCATATTGAGTATGGCCTGGCATTTGTCTGGATTTGCTTCAATTCCTCTTTGTGTGAGCATGAAACCTAAGAATTTGCCTGCTTCTACTGCAAAGGTGCATTTTGCAGGATTGAGTCACATGTCATGCTTCCTTATAGTGTCGAATACTTGGGCCAGGTCGGACAATAATATCTCTTTGCTTTGTGTCTTTATTAACATGTCGTCCACGTAGACTTCCATGATTCTTCCGATATGATCTGAAAAGACTTTATTCATTATCCTTTGATAAGTAGCTCCTGTATTCTTGAGACCGAAAGGCATCACAATGTAGTAGTAATTTACTTTTGGTGTTAAAAACGAGGTCTTTTCTTGATCTGGTGGATACATGGGGATTTGGTTGTATCCGGAATATGCATCCATAAATGAGAGGTATTTATATCCGGATAAAGCATCTACCAGAGCGTCGATACTTGGGAGTGGGTAAGGATCTTTTGGGCAGGCTTTGTTGAGATCGGTGTAGTCAGTGCACATTCGCCACATCCCATTTGATTTTTTCACCAAGACGACATTAGCTAGCCATAATGGGTACTTGACTTCTCTTATGAATCCTGCCTCCAATAGTGCTTATACCTGTTCTTCCACAGCTTGAGATCGTTCTGGCCCAAGTTTTCTTTGTCTCTGCTGTACCGGCCGAGATCCTGGATAGACTGCCAACTTGTGAAACATTAGCTTGGGGTCTATGCCTGGCATGTCTGCAGCTTTCCATGCAAAGAGATCGATGTTATCTCGTAAGAACTGTACTAGTAATTCTTTTGCGTTTCCTTTGAGGATCGTGCCAATATTAGTTGTTTTGTCTGAGGTGTCTCCGATCTGAACCTTCTCTACTTCACCTTCGGGCTGTGGACGGAGTTCTTCTCGTCTCTGAACTCCACCAAGCTCAATTGTATGGAACTCTTCTCCTCTGCCTTTGAGGTTTAGACTTTTCGTTATAACAGGGGCATGCCATCTTTTGATCTGCTTTTATCGTAGCTATCCCTTCTGTAGCTGGGAATTTCATGCATAGATGTGGAGTTGAGACTATTGCGCCGAGTTGATTTAGTGTTGTCCGACCTATTAGGGCATTGTAGGCTGAACTCACGTCGACCACGATGTAGTCTATCTTGAGTGTTCTGGATTGGTTCCCTTTTCCGAAGGTTGTATGCAGTGACACGTATCCCAGTGGTTGTACTGGGGTATCTCCCAGTCCGAACAGGCTGTTCGGGTATGCTCTAAGCTCCTTTTCTTCTAAGCCGAGCTTGTGGAAGGCAGTTTTGAATAAGATGTCGACGGAGCTCCCTTGGTCTGTTAGTGTGCGGTGGAGATTGGCGTTTGCCAATATGATGGTGATGACCATGGGATCGTCGGGTCCTTGGATGATACCTGTTCCGTCTTCTTTGGTGAACGTGATTGCAGGGATGTCGGTTGCTTCCTCCTTCCCTTCGACATGATATACTTCTTTGAGATATCTTTTCTGAGATGATTTGGAGATTTCTCCTCCTGCAAATCTGCCGTGTATCATGTGGACGTCTCTTTCTGGTGTACGAGGTGATCGCTCAGCTCGTCCGACATCTTCATCCCTTCGTCTCTTTCTTTGCTCATCATCTCGGGTGGCCAGGAACCGATCTAGTTTTCCTTCTCTCACCAATTTTTCTATGACATTTTTTAAGTCAAAGCATTCGTTGGTGGAGTGCCCACGGACTCGATGGTATTCACAATATTTATTCCGGTTTCCTCCTCCTCTTTTGCCTTTGAGGGGTCGAGCTGGGGGTATTTTTTCCGTATGGCAAACTTCTTTGTAGACATCTACTAGGGATACCCTAAGAGGAGTGTAATTGTGATATTTTTTAATTTTCTCCCCTCGTCGATCTTCCTTCTTTTTGGATTCTTTAACTTTGTCTCGGTAGGAGAATCCGAATTTTGAGGTTTCTCCCAACCGAGAGTTTTCTTCCATATTGATATATTTTTCCGCTCGCTCCTGCACCTCATCCAGGGATGTGGGATATTTCTTTGATATAGATTGGCTAAAAGGTCCCTCTCGTAGGCCATTGATGAGGCCCATGATGGCGGCCTCTGTTGGCAAGCTTTGTATGTCTTGGCATGTTTTTTTGAATCTCTCCATGTAGTTGCGAAGACTTTCCCGATCTCCTTGCCTGATTCCTAATAGACTGGGGGCGTGCTTGGCCTTGTCTTTTTAGATGGAGAATCTGGCCAGGAATTTTTTGGCTAGGTCGTTGATGAGCGGATAATTTATACGCTTTTTGACATTGTTTTTAGTATGTTTTTAGTAGGATCTAGCTACTTTTAGGGATGTTTTTATTAGTTTTTATGTTAGGAATCCGGAAGGTCTAAACCTTGTCTGTGGTATTCCGAGTAGGATTCAATGATTGAATGACTGTGACGGGCTTCAAACTCGCGAGTGCTGGGCGTTAGTGACAGACGCAAAAGGAGAGAGAATCCTATTCCAGCATGATCGGGAACCGACAGATGAATAGCCGTGCCGTGACAGGGTGCGTGAGCATATTATTCACTGAGAGGAGGGGATGTAGCCACTGACAAAGGTGATGCCCTTGCATAAAGCCAGCCATGGAAAGGAGTAAGACTGACTGGATGAAGATAGCAGGAAAGCAGAGGTTCAGAGG
>NC_029791.2:79959500-80051040 GCF_000816755.2 Arachis ipaensis
TTTTTCCATCATCCACTCAGCAACAGACAGAGAACTCTGAACAAAAGGCTTCTAATTTAGCAAATCTAGTCTCTGATCTATCCAAGGCCACTATGAGTTTCATGAATGAAACGAGGTCTTCCATTAGAAATCTGGAAGCACAAGTGGGCCAGCTGAGTAAAAGGATCACTGAAATCCCTCCTAGTACTCTCCCAAGCAATACAGAAAAGAACCCAAAAGGAGAGTGCAAGGCCATTGACATAAGCACCATGGCCGAACCTGTGAGGAGAGGAGAGGACGTGAATCCCAAATTCGACCCTTACTCACGTAAGGTATTACTTGGACGACCCAGTGCACTTGCTGGTTAGTGGTACGCGTTGTGAAAAGTTTGATTCACAATTCGTGCACCAGTCATCAAAACTAGAGATGGACTTAGGAGGTAAATTGTCGAACCACCTAATTGCTTTCTTCGTGAGAGTTGTTGGAAAAGCTTTGCAGCGAACAACGTCTGAGGCATCGGTGAGGTACATTTTGCTTCTGAAGTTGCTGAGGTGATGGTTGGGATCTGTAGTGCCATCATACAGAGTTAAATCCGAGAGTTTAAAGTCCTTAGGAATTTTAGTTTTCATGATTTCCCTAGTGAATAGGTCACGATCTTTGCGTGAATTGTCCTCAGGGGTGGTCCGGGTAGCCTTTGCTTTGAGATCGGCTTCGAGTTGTAGGATTTTATCTTCTAACTCTCGACGTCGCCTTACCTCTCTTTGTAGATCCTTCCCAACTTCTCGTTGATGTTGGCTTTCTTTTTCAAGTTGCTTTAAACGATCTTGAAGTGCTTCTATTACTCCTGGATTTGATGAGTTTTTGTCTCCGTTAGATTCCGGAGTATCTTTTGGTGTAGCGTCCGTGTTTTTGTGCGGCGTTCTATCCTCTAGATCTGAATCATGGTCGTTGTCATGGTCGTCCGCCATGGTGATGGGATGACTTCCAGGTCCCCAGCAACGGCGCCAATGTTCCGAGGGTTACCTAAAACTGGAGGTCGATCTCGGACGAGATCTCCTGTACTGGTCGGTGCTGATGTGTCCGGCCGGTGAGTGGTGGCCGGAGCTGTTGCATCCGACTTGTGGACTGGCTATGCTGCTAATCCTTCGTCACCGGAGGGTGGGGGGTACCTGCAAAGGACTCCGATGCTTAAGTTAGCAATGGTATTAAGCAGGTTTTTAGTAGAATCAGAGTATGAGTTATACCTGGGTGCTCCAGTGTATTTATAGTAGTGTGGGCTGACCTTTCTGATAAGTTAAGTTAGTTATCTTATCTTATCTTATCTTATTTTGAGTGAAGTCAGCTTATCTTCAAGGGAACTGCCTTTATCTCTATAGGCTTGGATTGCCTTTGGATTTGGGTCGTGTTCCTTTACTTGGGCCCTTTATTGGGCTTTCCTGTCGATTTGGCCGAACTCTTTGAGAAGAGGTCGGATAGCCTGACCTGAAGAGGTCGGTCGCTTTGTCACTGAACATCTCGGGTCGGATAGCTCGACCCAGGGTGTGAACAGTAGTAGACTTGCACGTTTTGGTTGGGTTGAGCTTGAGGAGCTTGGTTCCACCTTTGGTTTGAATTCTCCCTCCATCATTGGTTTTGATTGCCTCCATGTTGGTAGGATCCTTGGTTGTAATTGGGCCTTTTTGGGCAAGGGTTGGTTACTGCCAATGTAGTGTCCTCTTGGAGTTGAGGGCACTCATCGGTGTAATGAGTATTACAAGCACAAACACCACATATCCTTGATGGTCCTTCGATCCTTGGAGGTTGAGGTGGGGCATTTATCAAAGCTTGAGGAATGTGTTGCCCTTAGGTGATTTGCCTCAACAAAATTGTCATCTCACCTAGGGTCTTTGTCAGAATAGCATCTCCGGAGGGAGAAACTTCACTCAAAGCTTTTAGTTGTGGACTCCTTGCCCTTGAGTGTTGAGTTGAGTCCGCTAAGTCTGATATAACTTCCCACGATTCTGCAGCGGTCTTGTTTTTGGTCAATGATCCTCCACTCGCGGCATCTAAGGAAAGCTTATCTTGGTGGTGCATTCCTTGACAAAAATAACTGATAAGAACCAAATCATCAATCCGGTGGTGAGGGAAAGCCTCTAACAACTTCTTGAATCTCTCCCAGTATTCATACAAAGTCTCCCCATCTCGTTGCACAATGCAAGAGATCTCTCTTCGCAGCTTGTCTGTTTTCTGAGGAGGGTAGAATTTTTCCAAAAATTCTTTACGCAGCAAGTCCCAATTGGATCTAACTTCACCCAGTTGTGTATAAAACCACTCCTTCGCTTTTCCCTCTAAAGAGAACGGGAAAGCGAAGACCAACACTGCGGATTCATCCACCCCATGTCTTCTTGCAGTTGCGCATGCAACTTGGAAATCCTTTAAATGCTTTAGAGGATCTTCCCTAGGTAGTCCATTGTATTTAGGGAGCAAGTTTATAGTGCCGGACTTGAGCTCAAAATTCGGGTCCAAAGTCGGATACAAAATTTGAAGCGGTTGCAAGTTAAGATCACGAGCTCCGGCCTCCTTCAAAGTGATCCTTCGAGGTGGGTCTGCCATGACGGTGTCACCTGAGTAACTCACAGAGAATTCAGTACTCCCCACAGATGAATATATGGTCTCCGCGTTGATTGGAGAATGATGGTCACGGGTTGATGGTGATAGTGAATTGGAGTGCTCCTCAAGGGAGCCCGATTCACTATTCACGAAAGCTAGCCGGCGCCAAGCTTGCCTTATACGAGTTAAAGTTTGTTTAATTTCCGGATCAAAAGTGACCAAGCTCAGGTCTGGAAGCGACCGTGTCATTCAACTGAGGAGGCAATGAAAGCATGCAATTATGAAAAGTAAAACAAAATAGGCAAGTAAATAAGAACAAACTTAACAATCAACAACTACTAAGACTAACTAAAGAGGAAAGTAGTATCTACAATTAGTGCCATGTAGCAAACCAAAATCAAGTATTCACACTATTCACATATTTACAACAACCAAAATTATAGCATTCATTGCACTTAAAGTGAACTCCCCAACAACGGTACCAAAATTTGATGGTGCGAGAGATTGATTGCCGGTTCAGAATTTAATCAAAAACAAGAATCAATCCATTGGTAGCATAGTCCAAACCAACAACAACTCTCACAATCAAATTGGAAATTCAAAAGATGTGTTACAATTCAAAACTAGTTCAAAACCGAGAGTATTTGACTCCCGGGTCGTCTCCCAAGGAACACTTGAGGACAATGAGTGTACAATTCCGGTTGTAGTGATCAAGGGGTTATAAATGAAGAAATGAACATATAAACCAATAAAAGAACATGCAAAATTGTAATGATTGAACTAATAAAGAAATTAAAGAACCGACTATGTAATATAAACAAGTAAAGTATAAAAGAGATTAACATAGAAGTGTATGAAAGATTGAAAGCATAAAAAGAGTCTTGGCTTGGAGTGAGCTAAGGGTCCTTTCCTTGTTGGAACCACAACTATGACAATTATGATGGATTAGTCTCACTTGATCAACCCTCACATCGGAAAGAAAGTAAAATGAGCATAAGTGTCCTTAACCCACAAATCCTAAATTGCTTGCTAATTGCCTTAACAACAAATTAGCGTTAGTGGGAACAAGAACAATTAACAATCCAAGAATTGACACTAAATGTTGGACATTCCAACTCTAGGAACCCATTTGCTCACTTTACCCAAGCCAAGAACAAAAAATTTAGCCTAAAACCATATTTGACATTTTGTCAAACACTTGGTGGGCAAAAACCTTAAACATGGTAAAAATGAGAAAAGACTTGAAATAAAAAGCAACAATTGATCTCAAGCAACAAGAATAACACAAGAAAGCATAAAACAAACATCAAACATCAAATTCATCAACAAGAAATTGAAATTGCAAGAGAAAAGTAAAATTGAACTATAACTTGAATTAGAGGAAAGAGTAAGAACAATGTAACTATAAAGAGTAATAACAAGAGAATACTTACAATGGAAACTAGCAAAATCCAAGATAAAAAATGGAAATGGCAGTTGAATGTAAAACCCTAATATAAACCCTAATAGAGATGATGAAAAAAACTTAGAGAAAACTAAACTAAAAGATTCCTACCACTACTCCTAAACTATACTAATGATATGCTATGTTATGGTCTTCCTTTCCCTTCCAATATGAGCTAAAAGACTTCAGAAATGGGTCTCCAAAGCCTCAAAATTGCCAGTCATATGCCATTTGAATGAAGTCATGTGCGGACACCTGTGCGGCGCACAAGCGTGTGCATCCGCACACTTTGCGAAAATCCCTTCTTGTGCGTACGCACAAGTAGCTATGCGCACGCACACTAGGCGATGCTTGAATGGATGCGCGACACGCTCGAAAAGATCCACGCGCTCTGATTGGGCTCCTGTGCGTACGCACGCATGTCTGTGCACACGCACACGTCTCTGAACTCATCTCCTTTGATTCTTCATGTTTCCTCCACTTTGCATGCTCTTCTTCCATTTTCTCCAACCCATTCCTACCTCATACACTTGAAATCATTCACAAAGAACATCAAGGCATCGAATGGAAGGCAAATGGAATAAAATAGATTGAATTGGGAACAAAAAAGCATATTTTCATAATCAACCACAAATTGGGTAGGAAAGTACAAGAACATGCTATTCATGGGAATAAGTGCAAGTTTATGTGATGAAATCCATTCAATTCTAACCAAAAATCATCATCAAATATGGATTCATCATGTCCAGAGCTCTTAAGCACACTCTTCGGACCATGACTTTAACTGCTCAGTCTCAAGCGTTTCATTTGACACCTTCACACCACAAGCATATAGTTAGGGAAGCAGCTCAATTGAACTGCCTAGGCTAAGATATTTCTTTTAGGCCGTCCTAACCATAGATGCTCAAAGCCTTGGATCCTTGCTCTTGCCTTTTGGTTTAAAGAGCTATTGGCTTTTTCTGCTTTTTTCTTCTTCTTTTTTTCGCATATATATATATATTTTTTTTTTTTCTTTTATTGCTTTTTTTGCTGCTTTTTCTTACTTCAAGAATCAATTTTTGGATTTTTCAAATTCCAATATTCTTCATCATATTTTGGACTTTTATCACCATTCTTTCAAGAACCAACATTCTTTAACTCCAACATCAAACATGCACTGTTTATTTCATGCATTCAGAGAGGAAAAGCAATGCCACCACATAAAGTAATTGAACTTTTCTTAATATATAACTCAAAATTTATTTACCTTTACTGCTTCTAAAAAAATGAAAATTTTATTCAAGTTCAATGAGATGATAAGAAGAACATTTTATAGCTAATTGGAAAATAAAAACTTAAATCCTAATAATGCTTATGTAATTCTTAAATTAAAAGACAGGAATTTAAATAAAAATTTAAATGCTACTAATGATCATGTAAATCTAAACATAAGAAACAGGAATTAGAATAGCCACAAAAATACGTAGGTGGAACTCAACCACCTTAATCATGGGAGGCGTTAGGCTCTTCAGGGGACAATTTCTGACGCTTCAGCTCTTCTAGCTCATGCTTCTGCTTCTCTTGTTCCTTTACCAGTTTGCAAAGCATGCTAGTCTGGTCTTTTTTCTCCTCTCTTAATTAATCCAAGGTGGTTTGCAGTTGTGCAATAGATGCTTCCAGCTGGGTCCAGTATTTAATTAGAGGGACCTCTTGTGCTTGCTCAGGCGCCTTGCTTTTGGGTTGATCAGCTGGTACTTGGGCGCTTTCTATTACCTGCTTGGTGATAGGGCTTTCTACAGGGATGAATGAATCCCTGTTAATCATGACTCCAGCTTCCTTACACAAGCAAAAAATAAGGTTTGGATAGGCCAATCTGGCATGAGTTGACATCCTTTTTGCAACCTTGTATAACTCAAAGGGAATTAGTTGGTGGACTTCCACCTTATTCCCCTTCATAATACAGTGAGTGAATCTTCACAGCCCTTCTGATGGTAACATCCGAACGGTTGCTAAAAAGGAGTATGGAACACCCAATGAAATTCAACTAACACCTAGCAGCTGGTTTAAAATCTACTCTTCTCAGTTGGTTCTGGTTACCTTTTGTGTTGTTGATCCACTTAGTTCCAGGCAGACATATGTCTTCTAGAATCTGATACAACTTTGGATTAGCCACCACTTTCCTATTAAAGGATTCTGGATCATCCTTTTGTGGAGGTAGCTTGAAGATCTCTCTCACCTTGTCAAGATGAAAATAGAGAGTCTTCCCTCGCACCATGGTGCGAAAAGTATAAAATCCTTGTCCATCTTTCTTTTGCTTATCTATCATCCACAGATTTGCATAGAATTTAAGGATAATTGTTATTCCAACAGTGATCTTAGGATCAGCTAGAATCTCCCAGCCTCTCTTCCGAATTTGCTCTTGGATCTCCGGGTACTAATCTTATTTTAATTTGAATTTGGCTTCTGGGATCAATGTCCTCTTGCACATGATTTTGTAAGAATTTTCTTCATGCTGCTTTGCGTAGAATCAGAAAGGGTTGAAAACAACTTCTTGGTTGTCTTCTTTCTTGCTTCTTGAAGTAGGATTTCCACTTTTTGGAGCGATTGAATTCGGATGAAGTGAGAAGGAAAGGCTCTTTCCACATCAAACTTAAAAGGTTTGCTCGTTCTTGAGTAAAAGAATGGAAAGAAGATAAAGAAGAAGAGAGGAAGAATTCGAATGCAAGGAGTACGAGGGTGGCCGAATGGTATAAATAGGGATGGGGAGGATGGTATTTAAAAATTTAATTAGATACAAGATAAATAAGATATGATTCATACTTTAGTAAAAGATAGAAAAAGATAAGCTTTGAAATCAAAATATATGAAAAAGATAAAAAAAATAAGATAGAAGGTATGAAAAAGATTTTAAAGTTAAATAAAAGACATGAAAGTGATTTGAGATTTTGAAAAAGATTTGAAAAAGATATGAAATTTTGAAAAGATTTGAAAAGGATTTGAAAAGATTTTAGATTTGAAATTAAAAGAGGATGATTGAAGGAATCTTGTTTAGAAGATATAATTAAAAAGATGATATTTGGAAAAGATAAGTTTTGAAAAAAATCAAAAACATCCTAACCCTGTTAAGGGCGTTGAACGCCCAAAATGGCAACCATTCTGGCGTTCAACGCCAGGCTGCTCCTCCTTTTTGGGCGTTGAACGCCCAGCCAGTGCCCCCTAGCTGGCATTCAACGCCAGCTTGCCATTCCTTCTTGGGCGTTGAATGACTAGCCAGTACTCCCTGGTCGGCATTCAACGCCAGTCTTGCCTCCCCTTTCAGGGCGTTGAACGTCCAGCCAGTGCCCCCTAGCTGGTGTTCAATGCCAGGCTTGCTATCCCTTGAGGGCATTCAACGCCTAACCAGAACCTCATGGTTGGCATTGAACGCCAGTCTTTTGCCTCCTGGGGGCGTTCAACGCCCCCTTTTTCCTTCTTGCCTGGCGTTCAACGCTAGTAAGGGGCCTTCCCCAGGGCACTTTGTTTTCTGCTCTGACTGTTTCTATTTCTGTTCTAACCACTACATTTGACCACAATCTTAAACAAACGTAAAAATTAAACTGAGATAACTGAAATAAACTTAATGAAAAACATAAATAACTTTAATTTTGGTTGGGTTGCCTTCCAACAAGCGCTTCTTTAACGTCACTAGCTTGATGGTACTGCACTCATGTCAGCAATAAGGTGGATTTTGCTTGTTCAATCTCACCATCCAAGTAATGTTTCACTTTTTGGCCATTAATAGTAAATCATTTATCAGTGTAATTGCACTGGAGTTCTATATGACCATAGGGTCATACATTAGTGATTAGGAAAGGTCTTATCCAACGTGACTTAAGCTTTCCAAGGAAGAGCTTTAGTCTAGAATTGAAGAGCAGAACTTTCTGTCCAAGTTCAAGGACTCTGGAAGAAATCATTCTATCATGCCACTTTTTGGCCCTTTCTTTATAAATCTTTGCATTCTCAAATGCAGTAAGTTAAAATTCATCAAACTCATTTAGCTGGAGCAACCGTTTTTCTCCTGCTACCTTTGCATCAAGGTTCAAGAGTTTGGTTGTCTAGTAGGCCATGTGTTCCAGCTCCACTAACAGGTGCCATGCCTTTCCATACACTAATTGATATAGTGACGTTCCTAGAGAGCATCATCAAGCTTTCTTGCCCAATCCTTTCTAGAGGTATTCACTGTTCTTTGCAGGATTCTCTTTAGTTCTCTATTTGAGACTTCATCTTGCCTATTTTTCTGTGGGTGATATAGGGTGGCCACTTTATGGCGAACTCCATATCGGTTCAGCACAGAGTCAAGCTGTTTATTGTAGAAATGAGTTCATCCATCACTGATAAGTGTCCGAGGGACACCAAATCTGCTGAAGATGTTCTTCTGAAGGAACTTCATCACTACTCTAGTGTCATTTGTGGGTGATGCGACTGTCTCTACCCATTCAGACACATAATTTACGGCCACAAGGATGTAGGTGTTTGAGTATGAAGGTGGGAAAGGACCCATGAAGTCTATACCCCATACATCAAACAACTCAGTCTCTAAGATTCCTTGCTGAGGCATGTCATGACCATAGGGGAGATTGCCAGGCCTTTGGCAACTGTCACATCGTCGGACAAACTTTCGGGAATCCTTAAAGAGTGTGGGCCAATAGAAACCACTTTGGAGGACTTTAGTGGCTGTGCGCTCTACTCCAAAGTCTCCTCCATAATCGGAGCCATGGCAATGCCATAGCATTTTCTGTGCCTCTCCTTCAGACACGCAGCGGCGGATCATCCCATCCGAGCATCTCTTAAAGAGATACGGTTTATCCCACAAGTCGTATTGACCATCATGAATGAGCTTTCGGGCCTGTTGCTTACTGTACTCTTTGGGATGAATCTTATTACCTTGTAATTTGTAATGTCTGCAAACCAAGGTGTTGTCCGGATAGCAAAGAATTGCTCCTCCAGAAAGGTTTCAGACACCACAGTAGAGGGATATCCCTTCTACTGGTTAAATTCGAGACAGGTGGTCATCCACTTGATTTTCTGACCCTTTTTTGTCTCTGATTTCTATGTCAAACTCTTGCAGACGTAATACCTATCTAACCAGCCTAGGTTTAGAATCTTGCTTGGTGAGTATATACTTCAGAGAAGCATGGTCAGTATAAATAATGACCTTAGATCCTATTAGATAGGATCTGAACTTGTCAATGGCATGAGCCACTGCAAGTAATTCCTTCTCTGTGGTAGTGTAGTTTTTCTGTGCGACATTTAGAACACAACTGGCATAATAAATGACATGCAGAAGCTTATCATGCCTCTGTCTCAGGACTGCATGGCATGGTCACTAGCATCACACATCAGTTCAAATGGTACGTCCCAGTTGGGCGCATAGTGTAACATCCCTTCCAGCAAAATACCTTGCTTAAGTCAGGGTATTTCTACTAGAAAGAACGTTACGTGTCCTTTTCTAATATTAACTACTTAATTACTGAGCCTTTGTATCGATTTCGCGTTTCAGTTTTAAGAAAATGCCAGAAAATTTTGTTTTTATTCATTAAAGACATGTATCAAGGATAAACATTGCAAATAATAATAACAATCACAGAAGTATTATTATTAGTAATTCTTATACATAGGAAGTCATATAAATCCAAATACAATACCTACCCCTCTGATAAAATAAAACTTCAAAGGACAAGAGCGAGGGGACTCTATGAAAGCAATTAAAACCATAAAGAAAGCCTACTAATCGCTCGCAGCTTCAAATTGCGTCTTCAAACCTGTGTCACTGAAACGGTGGAAAATTTGGGGGTGAGAACCAAACCACATGTTCTCAGTAGAGGTCGAGAATGCCGTGAAAGTAAAGAATAAAGCGCAAATAGTTAATTTCATTCAGAGACATCTAAAAGAAAATTAACCTTCTTTAAAAGTATTAGTTAATTATTCAAAATCCTAGACCCATATTTTCTTTATAAAACTCATAAAAGTTTCCTAGACTGTATGAATGACTAATCTGTTCCAAGCATAGGTTCATTAAGTCTATGCTGAACCAGCTCAATCTTTCATACTTACTAAACCTCAAACACAATCCAATCACGGCCTCAGGCCCAAGCAATTCAACCAACACCCAATTCACCACAATCCATCCAATCAGTTACAAACACAAGTAATGAGGTTCAAACACAATCAAGAGCAATTATATCAAGTATAGCAATTAGCAGTTAACAGAATTATTCATTTAGGCATACCAATTACAATATACACACCCAAACAATGTCACATAGATGCATATGATGAATGTCTAGTCCTAGTACAGGCTATGAGCTCATGTGTCGGTTGGCTGCCCGTAATCCTGACATTTATCCGGTCACGAGTAATCCCGATTTCCCGAATACGATTTTTCGTTCCTAAATAAATGCGCATATGATAATAGCCGCTCATTTGAGACAGCCTCTGCTTACTGTAGGAAAATATATATATACTCTGCTCTGCTCTGGGGAAGCGGAAAATGGCTGTAGGTAACTTAGTTTTCCTACAGAGGCTCTGGGTTGCATTAAGCAACTAATATATATTAAATATAGCTCTGGGTTGCATCAAGCAACTAATATATATATAAATATAGCTCTGGGTTGCATCAAGCAACTAATATATATAAATATCTCTTTATTATATTACTCTTCTCTTTATATCTCTTTACTCTGTTCTGGTTTCTCTTTTCTCTGTATCTCTTTACTCTATTTTAATTACTCTGTTCTCTGTATCTCTTTTATCTTCTCTGATTACTCTTTTCATCTGTATCTATATTACTTTTTTTCTCTTTATCTCTTTACTTTACTCTGGTTACTCTGTTTTCTGTGTTTCTCTACTCAGCTCCGATTGCTCTGCTTAACGTATGTATTTAAAGCTTATGTAAATTTCAGTATGAATAGTTAGCCTGTCCCAAGTATATGTTCATTAAGTCTATACTATTCTGTTCTCTGTATCTCTTTACTTTTCTCTGAATACTCTTTCATTTGTATCTATATTACTCTTTTTCTCTTTATCTCTTTACTCTTTTGTAATTGTAAATATGCAAGCGGGACAAAACCCATGTCCTTGCTAGCAACTTTATAAACCAAATATATTTTCTCAAAAGAATCAGTAAAGTTATTATCGTTAAACAAGTCTCAAGTATTCATTTTGATTAAGTCATTTTACTTTTATAAAAATTTGGACATAATCTCCTTTAAAAATAGGACTTAGCCACCCTTACGGGTTCCTTCTTTCTCAACAGTTCATCAGCCTCTTTCAGCAGTTGCCACAACAATATATATTCTCAAAAACATTTGATAATAGTATAGAAAATCTATTTCTTAAATTCCATATCCAAAATAATTGTCAACACAACCTGGCAGCCTGATTTCCATTTTATTTTTAAAATATCAAATGAATTCGGAATCATGTAAACTTTATATCCATACGACCGTCTCGGATTAAGCTTTCTATTAAACTAAAAATCATAATTTTTCGCTGACTCTAGCTTCGGGAATATAAGCAAAACCGTGACTGTTCTGCAGTGTTTTAAAACCAGAAGACAGCAGCACCATACAACATGTGAAATTTCATATAAAATCCAAATTAAATCCAATTACCTTCAAAATTAATATGGTTAAACATAACGCATCCAAATTTCTTTCTCAATTAGTTCCAGGGTCATACCATTTTTAATGAAGGAGTTACGTAGCTTGGAAGTTAGGTAATTTTCTGCAGAATTCTGTTTTACAAATCATTGAACACAACCTCTTCCAAGTCCCATAACTCACTTATTAAAACATGAATAGCCCTGAAATTTGAATCATATGTACTAAACATACTCAACTTTCACCTCCAATTAGTTGCATCTTAATATCATTTCAGAATTAATAATTATAAAGTCTCAAAGTTACTGACTTAGAAAACAAAACCTGACTTTTACTGCATAATACATCTTATTTTAAAAATTCATATCTTTAAAACCACAACTCTAACAATTCTAAATTTTTATGAAATTAAAGTACTAGGACCAGAGTTTCATTTAAAATTTGTTCCATTTCAAAAATTCAAACTAGAGAATTTTTAATAGAGGAAACAAATTGCTGTTGTGTTAAACGTTCTGCAGAAAAATCAGATTTGACATCCATAATTCAAAAATTTACCATAAATCATAAACTTAATGAAAAAGTCTCAAATTCACTAGTTCAGCTCCCTATATTCCCAAGCTTAATCCGGACTTAGTTCCACGCAATTCCGATAATCATAGAATTAGTTATAGCTTTTCAAAGTTTCTAATTTCATTTAAAGTAGTGCAGAAAATCAGATTCACAACTTAACTTTGAAAAATCATAACTAATGTTCCAATTAATATGAAACCTTCAACATTAAATCTCAACAATCACACTTAATATAATTTACTTAAATTCTCATCATTTTAGTCACTATAGAGCCACTGATTCACTTTCAAAGTTGCCGTTTAATTTCAAGAGAACCTAATTTTCAACAAACCATTTTGTATTCAAAATCCAACCCTTCAATACCCCTCAAAACCAACTCCAAATCAACCACCAACCAAGTTCACTAACATTACAACATACCAAATAACAGCTCAACGGCAATAAATCCAACATAACCCATTAAAATTCAGAAATTCTCAACAATTATTCATCAAACAATTCCCAATCCACATAATCAATCAATATCACTAATCAACAATTCCAAATAACAATCTCAACCATTCCAATCACAATTTCAGCCACAATTCAATATTCAAGTAGTCAATCAATTACTCACAGATATTAAATCTATTTGTAGTTATTCACTAAACCTTGTAGGCATTCTTAAATTGAAATCGTTTTAAACCCCATACCTCGATGTCGTAATCGCAGGATTTAACACAGCAATTCCCTTTATTCCTAATTCATGGCAGCAACCACAACAGTGACACCGGAGACCCTCTGCAGCAGCGATGTCATCAATAATCGCGATAATGGTGGCAAGACCGAAACAGAAATATTTTTGGGCATTTTTCCTATAACAATGAAGCGGCAAGCAGAGATAACAATAATCAAAATAGGTTGTGAATGATACAGATTCAGATACAAAGATGAAGGAGGCTGTGGTAACCAAGCAATACCAGGGCAGGGCTGAAATAGTTCATAGCAGCAACGATTCTTTTGGAAAATCGATCGTCACAGTCCACAGCTGCAGCAGCTTAATCAGTAATTAAAGAAAACATGGAAACGAAGCCACAGTAGTAGAATTACGGTGACTACAACAACAGGGAAGATAGCTTCCTCCTCTACCTCAGCTCGTGATTCCGGCGGCGGCGGCGGCGGAGCATCCTTCAACGACGCTGGCTAAGAGAGCACCCACCACCACACGTTCTTCTCCTCCTCCGCCGGTTGTTCACGATTCTCCCCCTCCTTAACTTAATCGACGACGCAGCTTCGGAGATGATATTAGCGGTCTCCATGGTGACGGTTGCTGCGAGCTCGACGGCAGCTGAACCAGCAGCGGAGGCAACGCATGACAGCAACAACGATGAGCGAGTGAACGTCTCCGTCGATCTCTTTCTCTTCGGGATTTTGCTTCTCTTCTTCTCTGGCTCTAACGACAGCAACGGCAACCGGCACAAGGAGCGGCACAGCACGGCGATCCTCCTTCCTCTCTTCTTACTCCGTTCTGTCACTCTCTCCCCCTGTTCTCCGTTTCCCCCCTCAAGCTCCCCCTGTTCCCTTTCTTTCCTTTCTGTGTATGTGTTTATTTGTGAAATTAGGGTATCAATTAGGAATTTAGTGAAATTAGGATTTTATAAAGAAATAAGGATAGTTATGAATAGATATTTTGATAAAATTGAAGAGTAGAGTAATTTTTAAAATTAAATATACTCTATAAAAAATATATAAGAACATTATTTATCAACATATTGCTAAGTTCAATTAATTATTTCTAGTTTAAATTATAAAATAAGTATATTAATCACATTTTTATAAAATGTACTTTAAACTCAATACCAATTATTCAAATTAAATGATATAACATTTTATTATTTTTCTATTACCGAAACTTTAATTTCAATTTACAAAATATCTAATTATAATAAATTACTTAAACTTTAAGTATTTATAAAAATCCATTTAATCATTCCTAATAAATTAATCTCTAAGAGCTCAAACTAATAAAATAAACCATAATTCATTCATAATAGAAATTTTCTTAATTTTAATTATATAACACCTTCATTACTAAATTCTAATTTGAAATTATATAAAATAACCAATTATAAGAATTTACACAAAAATATTAATTGAATTAACTCCAAATATTAGTAAACTAATTTAATTACTCTCAATTGATTAATTTATAAAATAAGATATCAAATCAATAAAATAAATCGTAACCTTTTCAGAATAAAAGTTACTTAAATTAAATTATACAATTCTTTCTTATTTTTCAATTACTAAAATTATACAAAATATTCTATTATAATAAGATTACTTAAAAATATTAATTGATTTCAAAATAAAACTATCTCCGAATCTATTTAATTATTTCTAACAAAATAATTTCTAAAATTATAAAGTTTAAACTTAATAAGATAAAATCACAATTTATTTATATTTAGATTTTCAAAAATGCGGGATGTTACACATAGATGACAGGCGTAGTAATAAGCTTAACTTTCAGAGTCTCAAAGGCCTGCAGACACTCTTGGTCAAAGACAAATGGAGTGTCTATAAACCTCCTGTAGAATCCTGCATGTCCCAGGAAAATCCTGATTCCTTTGACATTGGTGGGTGGTGGTAATCGCTCAATCACCTCCACCTTAGCTTGATCCACTTCTATTCCATTGTTCGAAATCTGATGCCCAAGAGCAATTCCTTCAGTCACCATGAAGTGACATTTTTCCCATTTTAAAACAAGGTTTGTCTCTTGGAATCGTTTGAGAACAAGGGCTAAATGGTCAAGGCAGGATTCAAATGAATCTCCAAAGACGGAGAAGTCATCCATGAATACTTCAAGGAACTTTTCCACCATATTAGAGAGGATGGAGAGCATACATCTCTGAAAGGTGGCAAGTGCATTGCACAGGCTAAATGGCATTCGCCTATAAGCAAACACATCATATGGGCATGTAAATGCTGCCTTTTCTTGATCCTGTAAATCTACTGCAATTTGATTATAACCGGAATAACCATCCAGGAAACAATAAAATGCATGCCGTGCTAGTCTCTTTAGCATTTGATCTATGATGGTAAAGAAAAATGATACTTTCTGATGGCGTTATTGAGCCTTCTATAGTTAATGCACATACGCCACCCTGTAACTGTCCTTGTAGGAATCAGTTCATTCTTTTTATTATGAAGCACTGTCATGCCTCCCTTTTTGGGAACAACTTGGACAGGGCTCACCCACGGGCTATCAGAGATGAGATAAATAATCCCAGCCTCCAATAATTTTTTGAATTCCTTCTGCACCACTTCCTTCATGGCTGGATTCAGTCGCCTTTGTGGTTATACCACTGGTTTGACGTCATCCTCCAGCAGGATCTTGTGCATGCATCGGGTTGGGCTTATGACTTTAAGGTCACTTATTGTCCACCCAAGAGTTGTCTTGTGTGTCTTTAGCACTTGGATTAGTGCTTTTTTTTCTTGTGGTTCTAAGGCAGAGCTTATGAGCACAGGATAAGTATCTCCATCTCCTAGAAATGCATATTTTAAGGAGGCTGGTAATGGCTTGAGCTCGAGTTCAGTAGGCTTGTCCTCCTCCTTAGGAGTTTTCAGAGTCTCTTTTATTTCCTCTGGCTCCTCTAACTCAGGCTGAGCATTGTAACCGGTGTCGTTCAACTCTTCTTCGAGTCTCTCAGCCATAGTCACTTCTTCCACCAGGGAATCAATGATATCAATACTCATGTACACCTATGGAGTGTCTGGATGCTGCATGGCTTTGACAACATTTAGTACGAACTCATCCTTATTGACTCTCAGAGTAACTTCTCCTTTCTGAACGTCAATGAGAGTCTGTCCTGTAGCTAGGAAGGGTCTTCCTAGGATGAGGGTTGCATTCTTGTGCTCCTCCATTTCTCGCACCACAAAGTCTGTGGGGAAAGCAAAGAGTCCAACCCTAACAATTATGTCCTCAAACACGCCTGAGGGAAGTTTAACAGAGCCATCAGTAAGTTGAAGACATATGCAGGTTGGTTTAACTTCATGAGTTAAACAGAGTCTCTTTATTAATGATGTAGGTATTAAGTTAGTACTTGCTCCAAGATCACATAGGGCTATCCTTGTACAGGCATCCCCTAAGGTGTAGGGTATCATAAAGCTTCTAAGATCTTTGGGTTTCTCTGGTAAGCTCTTTTGGATTACTGCACTACATTCTTCAGTGAGGAGGACTGTTTTTGCCTCTCTCGAATCCTTCTTATGACTTAAGATGTCTTTCATAAACTTAGCATAAGAAGGTATCTATTCAAGAGCCTCTACGAAAAAGATCTTGATCTCAAGTGTCTTGAGATAATCCCTAAAGCGGACAAACTGTTTATCCTTTTCCGCTTGGCGGAGCTTCTGATGATATGGCATCTTGGCCCTGTATTCATCAACTTTAGTTGATGTAGGTTATATGCCTACAGAATTGGAAGGGGGGGTTAGTAGCTTGCTTAGGAAAGGTCTTATCACCACTTGCATGTGTCTGATAATTCCTAGTTAGGTGCTCAACACCCTTGCTGCCCCCTTCCTGGCGTTCAACACCAGGAACATTGTTCCCTAGTGGGCGTTCAACACCAAGGGTGGGTATCCCTTCGTGGCGTTGAACGCTAAGAGTGTTGCCCCTCTTTGGGTGTTCAACGCCAGGTGTAAGCACTCCTTCTTGGCGTTGAACGCTAATGGCATTCCTTCTTGGACGTGCAACGTCCTCTGAGGTGTCTTGGACAGTAGTCTGGATGTCCCCTGTTAGCTTTTCTTCTTCTGGTCTCCTGTTGCTCTGAGGTTGGTTGTTCAATATTTTCCCACTCCTCAGTTGGATCACTTGACATTCATCTTTTATCTGCTTAGATAATTGCTATCTTGTTTGACTCAGCTGGGCTTCCACAGTCGTGTTGGAAGCCTTAGTTTCTCACAAAGCCTCTTGTAATTCCAATAACTACTGTAAATGGGTGTGTAGCTGCTGAGTCAATGGGCCATCTTGTTCTAGAGGGTTGGACTCAGTAGATATTACCTAAACCTCTCCTTTTATGGAAGTCTCATCCACCGAGTAGAGATACTGGTTCATGGCAATAGTCTCAATAAGTTCATGAGCCTCTTCAACTGTCTCATAAGTTCTAGAGACATCCTGGCCATGTCTGTGAGGCCATAATAAAAAATGTCTAACTGCATCCATTCTGAAAACATTTTCGTAAGGCATTTGCGTAGTATTCTTCTATACCTCCCCTAAGCATCATAAAGAGATTCATTATTCTCTTGTTTGAAGCCTTGGATGTCCAGCCTTAACTTGGTTAACTTCCTTGGGGGAAAGTATTGATTTAGAAACTTGTCTACTAGCTGCTTCCATGTTTTTAAGCTAGATTTGGGTTGGTTATCTAACCACCTCTTTGCTTGATCTCTTATAGCAAAGGGGAAGAGTAGCTGTCTGTAGACATCCTGATATACTCTCTCAGTGCATACTGTGTCATCAATTTGTAAAATGTTTACGAGAAACTCAGTAGGCTCTTCCTGTGGAAGTCCAGAGTATTGGCAGTTTTGCTACACCAGAGTAATGCGTTGAGGATTTAGCTCAAAATTTCTTGCTCGAATGGGGGTTATACTGATACTTCTCCCATAGAAGTCAGGGGTGGGGGCCATGTAGGACCCCAGAGCTCTTCTGAACTGTTCATTCCCATTTGGGTCCATGGTGAAGAAAGGTAGGAGAGACTGGATTTTAAGGAGTAAAAAGGGAAACTAAAATTAAAATATTTTTGTTTTATTTTTATTTATTAATTAAATTCAAAAATAAGAAGGAGATTAAAAGCTAATTAATTAAAAATATTTGAAATTTATAGATGATTTTTGAAAAAGAAGAGCGAGATAAAAGTGAGAAGTTTTCAAAAATATAAGAGAGAGGAATTAGTTAGGAAGTTTTGAAAAAGAAGAAAGAGACAACAAATAACTAAAAAAATTCGAAAATAAGATAAGATTTGAAAAATATTTGATTTTCAAATTTGAAATTGATACAAGATAAGATAAAGATTTGAAAATAAGTTTGAAAAGATAAGATATGGTGAAGATTTGAAAAAGATTTGAAAAAAAAAGATAAGATTTGAAATTTGATTTTTGAAAAAAATTTAAATTTGAAATTTGAATTTTTAAAAATTGAGTTTTAAAATTTGAATTTGAAATAAGATAAGATAAGACTTTTTTGAAATTTAAAGAAAGATAAAAAGATATCATAGTGATTTGAAAAAGATATGATTTTTGAAAAGATTTAAAATTAAGATAAGATAAGATAATGATTTTGAAATTAAAATTTGAAATTTTTTTTTTGAAATTTTCGAAAATAATTTGAATAAGGATAAGAAAAGATATATATTTTTCTTTGAATTAATGAAGAAAGAGAAAAACAACCAAAAGACACCAAACTTAAAATTTTTAGATCAAAGAACACAAAATTTTGAAAATTAAGAAAACAAACACCAAAAGACACAAAAATTAAAACTTTTAAGATCAAAACAAGAAAAAGAAAAAAGAATAACTTGAATACCAATAAAGAACACAGAACAAATTCAAAAATTCAAATGAAACAAAGAACACACAAAGGACACCAAACTTAAGAATTGACACTAAACTCAAACAAAAGACACAATTTTTGAAAAAGTTTTTGAAAAGAAAGCAATAAAGTTCGAAACATTAACAAGAACAATAACAAAAGACTCAAACAAAAGATAAAGAATAATAAAGAAAAGCAAATATTTTTGAAATTTTTTTTGATTTTTTCGAAAAAGAGAAATAAAAGACTCAAACAAAATAGTAAAAAGTACCTAATCTAAACAACAAAATCAACGGCGCCAAAAACTTGGTGCACAAAACTCGCTCCACAAAATTCGCACAGATAGACCGGCAAGTATACAAGGTCGTCCAAGTAATACCTCAGGTGAGTGAGGGTTGATCCCACGGAGATTGTTGGTTTGAGCAAGCAGTGGTTATCTTACAGATCTTAGTTAGGCGGTTAGAAAATATAGTTGTCACGAGAAAAAGCATAAAATAGATAAATAAATAAAAATGTTACTGGATAGATGAGAAATCAATGGTGATAGAATGGTTGAGGCTTCGGAGATGCTTTGTCTTTTCGAATTAATGGCAGCCGTAAGTGATTAACTCATGTCCTCTCATCAAGTTAACCTCCTCCACTAAGCAAACCGGCGTTGGTTCTGCCATTTATATCGGTCCATCTTCTTGTGGAGATCCTCAAGGCGTTGGTGGGATGATCTTGGTGGTGTGGATGAGGTAGTGGGGATGCCCGTGGGAATAGCTAGATCAAGGTTCCCGGTGTCCACCGAAGGCTTGAGATATTTCCCGGTTGGGACGACATTGCCATCTACCGGGATCATGGCCTTCCGATCCTTAGTCTCCCGGGAAACTGGTGCACGAAATTGCGATCATCAACAATGGCGCCAAAGACTTCGTGCTCTCAAACGTGAATCATACTTTGTCACAACTTTGCACAACTAACCAGCAAGTCCACTGGGTCGTCCAAGTAATAAACCTTACGTGAGTAAGGGTCGATCCCACGGAGATTGTCGGCTTGAAGCAAACTATGGTCACCTTGTAAATCTCAGTCAGGCGGATTCAAATGGTTATAGAGAATTGATAATTAAAACATAATTAAAATATAAACTAGGATAGAGATACTTATGTAATTCATTGGTGAGAATTTCAGATAAGCGTATAGAGATGCTTTCGTTCCTCTTGAACCTCTGCTTTCCTGCTATCTTCATCCAATCATTCCTACTCCTTTCCATGGCAAGCTGTATGTTGGGCATCACCATTGTCAATGGCTATATCCCGTCCTCTCTGTGAAAATGGTCCAATGCGCTGTCACTGCATGGCTAATCATCTGTCGGTTCTCGATCATACTGGAATAGGATTTACTATCCTTTTGCGTCTGTCACTACGCCTAGCACTGGCGAGTTTGAAGCTCGTCACAGCCATCCCTTCCCGGATCCTACTCGGAATACCACAAACAAGGTTTAGACTTTCCAGATCTCAGGAATGGCCATCCATGGGTTCTAACTTATACCACGAAGACTCTAATATCTCAGACTCGGTCCCCTATATTAGATATCTAAGAGATACTCATTCTATTTCATCTTCATGTAGAATGGAAGTGGTTGTTAGGTACGTGTTCATAAGTGAGAATGGTGATGAGCGTCACATAATCATCAGATTCATCATGTTCTTGGGTGCGAATAAATATCTTAGAATAGGAATAAGCTTGAATTGAATAGAAAAACAATAGTACTTTGCATTAATACTCGAGGAACAGCAGAGCTGCACACCTTAATCTATGGTGTGTAGAAACTCTACCGTTGAAAATACATAAGAAAAAGGTCTAGGCATGGCCGAGAGGTCAGCCTCCATGATCTCAGAACTAAACGTCCAAAGATCCCTGAATACAATAGTAAAAAGTCCTATTTATGCTAAACTAGTTACTAGGGTTACAAAGATAAGTAAATAATGTAGAAATCCACTTCCGGGGCCCACTTGGTGTGTGCTTGGGCTGAGCATTGGAGCTTTCACGTGGAGAGGTCTTTCTTGGAGTTAAACGCCAGTTTGTAACTTGTTTCTCGCGTTTAACTCCACTTTGCAACCTATTTCTGGCGTTTGACTCCAGAATAGGGCAGGGAGCTGGCGTTGAATGCCAGTTTGCGTCGTCTAAACTCGGGCAAAGTATGGACTATTATATATTTCTGGAAAGCCCTGGATGTCTACTTTTCAATGCAATTAAGAGCGCGCCATTTGGAGTTTTGTAGCTCCAGAAAATCTACTTTGAGTGCAGGGAGGTCAGAATCCAACAGCATTTGCAGTCCTTCTTCAACCTCTGAATCTGATTTTTGCTCAAGTCCCTCAATTTCAGACAGAAAATACCTGAAATCATAGAAAAATACACAAACTCATAGTAAAGTCCAGAAATGTGAATTTTATTTAAAAACTAATAAAAATATACTAAAAAGTAACTAAATCATACTAAAAACTATGTAAAAACAATGCCAAAAAGCGTATAAATTATCTGCTCATCACAACACCAAACTTAAATTGTTGCTTGTCCCCAAGCAACTGAAAATCAAATAGGATAAAAAGAAGAGAACATAATATAAATCCCAAAATATCAATGAAACTTAGCTCCAATCAGATGAGCGGGACTAGTAGCTTTTTGCCTCTTGAATAGTTTTGGCATCTCACTTTATCCATTGAAATTCAGAATGATTGGCATCTATAGGAACTTAGAATTCAGATAGTGTTATTGATTCTCCTAGTTCAGTATGTTGATTCTTGAACACAGCTACTTTTTGAGTCTTGGCCGTGGTCCTAAGCACTTTGTTTTCCAATATTACCACCGGATACATAAATGCCACAGATACATAACTGGGTGAACCTTTTCAGATTGTGACTCAGCATTGCTAAAGTCCCCAATTAGAGGTGTCCAGGGTTCTTAAGCACACTCTTTTTTTGCTTTGGACCTCGACTTTAACCGCTCAGTCTCAAGCTTTTGGCTTGACACCTTCACGCCACAAGCACATGGTTAGGGACAGCTTGGTTTAGCCGCTTAGGCCAGGATTTTATTCCTTTAGGCCCTCCTATCCACTGATGCTCAAAGCCTTGGATCCTTTTTACTACCCTTGCCTTTTGGTTTAAAGGGTTACTGGCTTTTTCTGCTTGCTTTTTCTTTTTCTTTCTCTTTTTTTTTGCCAATTTTTTTTCTTTTTTTTCCAGAAGCTTTTGTATTCACTGCCTTTTCTTGCTTCAAGAATCAATTTTATGATTTTTCAGATTATCAAATAACATTTCTCCTTTTTCATTATTCTTCAAGAGCCAACATATTTAACATTCATAAACATCAAATTCAAAAGACATATGCACTGTTCAAGCATTCATTCAGAAAACAAAAGGTATTGTCACCACATCATAAACTAGTTCAAGGATGAATTCGAAACCATGTACTTCTTGTTCTTTTGTTTTTAGAACATTTTTCATTTAAGAAAGGTGATGGATTCATAGGACACTCATAGCTTTAAGACATAGACACTTAGACACTAATGATCATATAGTAAAGACACAAACATAAATAAAGCATAAGGCTCAAAAACCGAAAAATAGGAAAATAAGAACAAGGAGATTAAGGAACGGGTCCACCTTAGTGAGGGTGGCGTCTTCCTCTTCTTGAAGAACCAATGATGCTATTGAGCTCCTCTATGTCTCTTCCTTGTCTTTGTTGCTCCTCCCTCATAGCTCTTTGATCTTCTCTAATTTCATGAAGGATGATGGAATGCTCTTGGTGCTCCATCTTTAGTTGTCCCATGTTGGAGCTTAATTCTCCTAGGGAAGTGTTGATTTGCTCCCAATAGTTTTGTGGAGGAAAGTGCATCCCCTGAGGCATCTCAGGGATTTCATGATGAGAAATTTCCTCATGCTCATGTTGAGGTCCATGATCTCTTGTTTGCTCCATCCTTTTCTTAGTGATGGGCTTGTCCTCTTCAATGAGGATGTCTCCCTCTATTTCAATTCCAGCCGAATTGCAGAGGTGACAGATGAAGTGAGGAAAGGCTAACCTTGCCAAAGTGGAGGACTTGTCAGCCACCTTGTAGAGTTCTTGAGATATAATCTCATGAACCTCTACTTTCTCCCCAATCATGATACTATAGATCATGATGGCCCAGTCAACAGTAACTTCAGATCGGTTGCTAGAAGGAATGATTGAGCATTGAATAAACTCCAACCATCCTCTAGCTACAGGCTTAAGGTCTAGTCTTCTCAATTGAACCGGCTTGCCTCTTGAGTCAACTTTCCATTGAGCTCCTTCCACACATATGTCCATGAAGACTTGGTCCAACCTTTGATCAAAGTTGACCCTTCTAGTGCAGGGGCGTGCGTTTTCTTCCATCATTGGCAAGTTGAACGCCAGCCTTACATTTTCCGGACTAAAATCTAAGTATTTCCCCCGAACCATGGTGAGCCAATGCTTTGGATTCAGGTTCACACTTTGATAATGTTTCCTAGTGATCCATGCGTTTGCATAGAACTCTTGAACCATTAAGATCCCGACTTGTTGAATGGGGTTGGTTAGAACTTCCCAACCTCTTCTTCGGATCTCATGTCGGATCTCCGGATACTCATTCTTTTTGAGCTTGAAAGGAACCTCAGGGATCACTTTTTTCTTGGCCACAACTTCATAGAAGTGGTCTTGATGGACCTTTGAGATGAATCTCTCCATCTCCCATGACTCAGAGGTGAAGGCAATTGCCTCCCCTTTCCTCTTTTTTGAGGATTTTTTGGCCTTAGGTGCCATTGATGGTTATGGAAAAACAAAAAGCAATGCTTTTTTCCACACCAAACTTAAAATGTTTGCTCATCCCTGAGCAAAAGAAGAAAGAAAGAAGGAGAAGAAGAAAAGAAATGGAGGAGAGGAAGTGTGTGAAAATGAAGAAGGAAGGAGGGGTTTATATAGGAGTGGGGGTTTAGGGTTCGGCCATTAGGGTTGGGTTTGGGAGTGAAAAGTGAAAATAGTTGAAGGTAGGTGGGATTTTTCGGGAAGAGAGGATAGATGTGAGTGTTGAAGAGGTGATGGGGAAGAGTGATTGAGGTGATTGGTGAAGGGTATTTGGGGAAGAGAGTTATGAAAAGGTGTGAATAGGAGAGAAGAAAAGGTGGGGATCCTGTGGGGTCTACAGATCCTGTGGGGTCCACAGATCCAGTGGGGCCAAGGACTTAACATCCCTGCTCTAATTAGGCGTGTAAAATGCCCTTGCTGTGCGATCCTGGCGTTTAACGCCAGATTGCTACTTGTTTCTGGCGTTAAACGCCCAAATGTAGCCTATTTCTGGCGTTTAAATGCCAGAATACTCCTCCTCCAGGGTGTACTATTTTTAATGCTATTTTTCATTCTGTTTTTGATTTTTCAGTAGTTTTTTGTGACTCCACATGATCATCAACCTAATAAAACACGAAATAACAAAAAAAATAAAATAGATATAATTAAATAACATTGGGTTGCCTCCCAACAAGCACTTCTTTAATGTCAATAGCTTGACAGTGAGCTCGCATGGAGCTTCACAGATAATCAGAGCAGGGTTGGAACCTCCCAACACCAAACTTAGAGTTTGAATGTGGGGGTTCAACACCAAACTTAGAGTTTAGTTGTGGCCTCCCAATACCAAACTTAGAGTTTGACTGTGGGGGCTTTGGTTAACTCTGCAGGGAGAGAAGCTTTTCATGCTTACTCTCCATGGTTACAGAAGGAGATCCTTGAGTTTTAAACACAAGGTTGTCCTCATTCAGTTTAAGGACCAACTCTCCTTTGTCCACATCAATCACAGCTCTTGATGTGGCTAGGAAGGGTCTTCCAAGGATGATGGATTCATCCTCATCCTTCCCAGTATCTAGGATTATGAAACCAGCAGGGATGTAAAGGCCTTCAACCTTTACTAACACGTCCTCTACTTGTCCATAAGCCTGTTTTCTTGAGTTGTCTGCCATCTCTAAAGAGATTCTGGCAACTTGCACCTCAAAGATCCCAAGTTTCTCCATTACAGAGAGTGGCATTAAGTTTATTCCTGACCCCAGGTCACACAGAGCCTTCTCAAAGGTCAATGTGCCTATGTTACAAGGAATTAGGAATTTACCAGGATCCTGTTTCTTTTGAGGTAATTTCTGCCTATCCAATGCATTCAGTTCATTGGTAAGCAAGGGAGGCTCATCTTCCCAAGTCTCATTACCAAATAATTTGGCATTCAACTTCATGATTGCACCAAGGTACTTAGTAACTTGCTCTTCAGTAACGTCTTCATTCTCTTCAGAAGAAGAATACTCATCAGAGTTCATGAAGGGCAGAAGGAGGTATAATGGAATCTCCATGGTCTCTACATGAGCCTCAGATTCCTTTGGTTCCTCAAAGGGAAACTCCTTATTGGTCACTAAACGTCCCAGAAGGTCTTCCTCACTAGGATTCACGTCCTCCCCCTCCTCTTTGGGTTCGACCACACCAAGTAAGGTAATGGCCTTGCACTCTCTTTTTGGATTCTCCTCTGTATTGCTTGGGAGAGTACTAGGAGGGGTTTCAGTGACTCTTTTACTCAGCTGGCCCACTTGTGCCTCCAAATTTCTAATGGAGGAACTAGTTTCATTCATGAAACTTAGAGTGGCCTTAGATAGATCAGAGACTATATTTGCTAAGCTAGATGGATTCTGCTCAGAATTCTCTGTCTGTTGCTGAGTGGATGATGGAAAAGGTTTGCTATTGCTAAATCTATTTCTTCCACCATTATTAAAACCTTGTTGAGCCTTTTGTTGATCCTTCTATAAGAAATTTGGATGATTTCTCCATGAGGGATTATAGGTGTTTCCATAGGGTTCACCCATGTAATTCACCTCTGCTATTCCAGGGTTCTCAGGATCATAAGCTTCTTCTACAGAAGATGCCTCTTGATAACTGTTGGATGCAGCTTGCATTCCATTCAGACTCTGAGAAATCATATTGACTTGCTGAGTCAATATTTTTTTCTGAGCCAATATTGCATTCAGAGTATCAATTTCAAGAACTCCCTTCCTCTAAGGCGTCCCATTACTCACAGGATTCCTTTCAGAAGTGTACATGAACTGGTTATTTGCAACCATGTCAATGAGTTCCTGAGCTTCTGCAGGCGTTTCCTTTAGGTGAATGGATCCACCTATAGAATGGTCCAGTGACATCTTTGATAGCTCAGACAGACCATCATAGAATATATCCAGGATGGTCCATTCTGAAAGCATGTCAGAAGGACACTTTTTGGTCAGTTCCTTGTATCTCTCCCAAGCTTCATAGAGGGATTCACCTTCTTTCTGTTTGAAGGTTTGAACATCCACTCCTAGCTTGCTAAGCTTTTGACGAGGAAAGAACTTGGCTAAGAAAGCCGTGACCAGCTTATCCCAAGAGTTCAGGCTATCTTTAGGTTGAGAGTCCAACCATATTCTAGCTCTGTCTCTTACAGCAAACGGGAATATTATAAGCCTGTAGACCTCAGAGTCAACCCCATTGGTCTTAACAGTATCACAGATCTGCAAGAATTTAGTTAAGAACTGAAAAGGATCTTAAGATGGAAGTCTATGAAACCTGCAGTTCTGCTGCATCAGAGAAACTAATTGAGGTTTAAGCTCAAAGTTGTTTAAAAAGATTTGAAAAAGAGTTTTAAAAAGATTTGATTTTGAAAATTAAAGTTGATTACTTGACTAACAAGAAACTTGAAGATATGATTTTAAAAATTAAAGATTGAACCTTTCTTAATAGGCAAGTAACAACTTATAATTTTTGAATCAATCACATTAATTGTTAGCATTAATTTCGAAAATATGAAATAGAAATAAGAAAAAGATTTTGAAAATAAATTTTGAAATTTTCGAAAATATTAAGAAGAAAATTGAAAAAGATTTGATTTTTGAAAAAGATTTGGAAAAGATAGAATTTTTAAATTGAAAATTTGACTTGACTCATAAGAAACAACTAAATTTTAAAAAGTTTTGAAAAAGTCAACTCAAATTTTTGAAAATTATGAGTAAAATAAGGGAAAGATATTTTTTTTATTTTTTTGAATTTTAATGACGAGAGAGAAAAACATCAAAAAGACTCAATGCATGAAAATTTTGGATCAAAACAAATGATGCATGCAAGAACACTATGAATGTCAAGATGAACATCAAGAACAGTTTGAAGATCAAGATGAACATCAAGACTTATTTTTTAAAATTTTTAAGAAAAGAAAAACATGCAAGACACCAAACTTAGAAATTTTCAAACTTTATACACTAACAAATTGAAAATGCATATGAAAAACAAGAAAAGACACAAAACAAGAAAATATGAAGATCAAACAAGGAGACTTACCAAGAACAACTTGAAGATCATGAAGAATGCAATGCATGAATTTTTGAAAAATGCAAGAAAGAGATAAACATGCAATTGACACCAAACTTATGACTTGACACTAAATTCAAGCAAGAAACATCAAATTATTTTTGGTTTTATAATTTTATTAAATTTTTTTGGTATTTTTCGAAAATTAATTGGAAAAAGAAAAATAAGGATTTCAAAATTTTTAATAGGAATTCCAGGAATCTTGCAATGTTAGTCTAAATCTCCAGTCCAGGAATTTGACATGGCTTACTAGCCAGCCAAGCTTTCAGTGAAAGCTTCGGTCCAAAATACCAGACATGGCCAATGGCCAGCCAAGCTTCAGCAGATATTGCCTACCTCCCATGTATACAACAACTATATGTGTAACTGCCAAATGGGTGAAGATCAACAAGCTCTTGTGTTGGTCCAAAAGATTAGACATGGCTTACAGCCAGCCAGGATTCAACAAATCATCATGAAACACTAGAATTCATTCTTAAAAATTCTGAATAAAAATATATTTTTGAAAATATTTATTTTTATTATTATTTTTTTTCGAAAATAAGAATAATAAAAACAAGAAGCTTAAAATTAAAATAAAATTACCTAATCTGAGCAACAAGATGAACCGTCAGTTGTCCAACTCGAACAATCCCCGGCAACGGTGCCAAAAACTTGGTACACGAAATTGCGATCATCAACAATGGCGCCAAAGACTTCGTGCTCTCAAACGTGAATCACACTTTGTCACAACTTCGCACAACTAACCAGCAACTGCACTGGGTCGTCCAAGTAATAAACCTTACGTGAGTAAGGGTCGATCCCATGGAGATTGTTGGCTTGAAGCAAGCTATGTTCACCTTATAAATCTCAGTCAGGCGGATTCAAATGGTTATAGAGAATTGATAATTAAAACATAATTAAAATATAAACTAGGATAGAGATACTTATGTAATTCATTGGTGAGAATTTCAGATAAGCGTATAGAGATGCTTTCGTTCCTCCTGAACCTTTGCTTTCCTGCTGTCTTCATCCAATCATTCCTACTCCTTTCCATGGCAACCTGTATGTTGGGCATCACCGTTGTCAATGGCTACATCTCATCCTCCCTGTGAAAATGGTCCAATGCGCTGTCACTGCATGGCTAATCATCTGTCGGTTCTCGATCATACTGAAATAGGATTTACTATCCTTTTGCGTCTGTGACTACGCCCAGCACTCGCGAGTTTGAAGCTCGTCACAGCTATCCCTTCCCGGTTCCTACTCGGAATACCACAGACAAGGTTTAGACTTTCCGGATCTCAGGAACGGCCATCCATGGGTTATAACTTATACCACGAAGACTCTAATATCTCGGACTCGGTCCCCTGTATTAGATATCTAAGAGATACTCATTCTATCTCATCTTCATGTAGAACGGAAGTGGTTGTTAGGCACGTGTTCATAAGTGAGAATGGTGATGAGCATCACATAATCATCAGATTCATCATGTTCTTGGGTGCGAATGAATATCTTAAAATAGGAATAAGCTTGAATTGAATAGAAAAACAATAGTACTTTGCATTAATACTCGAGGAACAGCAGAGCTCCACACCTTAATCTATGGTGTGTAAAAACTCTACCGTTGAAAATACATAAGAACAAGGTCTAGGCATGGCCGAGAGGCCAGCCTCCATGATCTCAGAACTAAACGTCCAAAGATCCCTGAATACAATAGTAAAAAGTCCTATTTATGCTAAACTAGTTACTAGGGTTACAGAGATAAGTAAATGATGTAGAAATCCACTTCCGGGGCCCACTTGGTGTGTGCTTGGGCTGAGCATTGGAGCTTTCACATGGAGAGGTCTTTCGTGGAGTTAAATGCCAGTTTGTAACCTGTTTCTGGCGTTTAACTCCACTTTCCAACCTATTTTTGGCGTTTGACTCCAGAATAGGGTAGGGAGCTGGCGTTGAACGCCATTTTGCGTCATCTAAACTCGGAAAAAGTATGGAGTATTATATATTTCTGAAAAGCCCTGGATGTCTACTTTCCAACGCAATTGAGAGCATGTCATTTGGAGTTCTGTAGCTCCAAAAAATCCACTTTGAGTGCAAGGAGGTCAGAATCCAACAGCATCTGCAGTCCTTCTTCAACCTCTGAATCTGATTTTTGCTCAAGTCCCTCAATTTCAGTCAGAAAATACCTGAAATCATAGAAAAACACACAAACTCATAGTAAAGTCGAGAAATATGAATTTTATTTAAAAACTAATAAAAATATACTAAAAACTAACTAAATCATATTAAAAACTATGTAAAAATAATGCCAAAAAGCATATAAATTATCCGCTCATCAGGAACACCGGCTGTAGCAACTAACTCGATCACCAAAGCGGAGATGGGTAGGTTACCCTTAGCATGGATACGCCCCATGGCTTGTCGGATGATAGATGGGATGTTGACCAGTTTTTCGGTAAGTACGCACCAAACCAATAGGGCTAGCTCCGTAGAGAGAGATGACTCGTGGGTGCTTGGAAGCATATAGTGGGCCAAGATTTGGGCTCATGCCTGAGTCTCCATAAAGAAAAAACGTGCGTCAATGCCCTTGGGCCGAGGTCTCATCCTCCCTTGGATCCAAAACGCTTCCGGTATGGCAATGACCCGGAGAATGGTGTCCCAATCGAAACCATATTCACAACGCTGTGATAAGAACTCTTGGTAAACGTTAATCCCATCCGCCAATGGTTCCATCTTAAGAACTCCTTAAATAGCTTCCTCCGTGATAAGGACTTGCTTCCGACGTACAAAAATCGATGCAAGAGAAGGCGGGTGGTAGTTGGCATAAAACTCCACCACCCAAGATAGGTTGGCCTCCTGCGGTTGTCTCATGAGAAACCCCCACTATTGCCGCTCGATGCGGGGTATCACAAACGGAACAACATGAGCTGGTGGGGCAAGAAGAGGCTCCGCGTGATAGTTTCGTTTAATTATCATAGGGTATACGAACTCACAGTATCGGTTGGGGAACTTAGCTGGATCTTGTGCAGGGTTGTCCTTCTCTAGTGCATCAACATCGCTGATGCTCCTTGCCTTCTTGAGGAGGGGCTTAGCCTTAGGTGCTTGGTGTGCCTTGTTGGTGGATCTTTGAGGTGCCTTTTTAGTAGTGGTTTCTTTGGCGCCTTTCCCTTATCCTTTTTGATGACCATCCTATGAAAGGGAGAAAGGAGACATTAAACTCAAAGAAACACTCATAAATGGTAATCATACAAGTGAGAAAGAAGGCCATAAGAAATAAGTGTCTTAAATACATGACAGCTGCAACATGTACCTAAGACAACAATGAACACAATGGCAAGTCACTAGCATGTGATGCAAGAGGGATATAAGCATGCAAATAAGAGGCATGAGAATCATATGCTCAAGCATTAATAACAAGAAGCAAGTTATAAGGGGTGAGCATGTAAATATGAAACATGAAGAGTAATAGGCTCAATGCACATAGGAATAAGCAAGTGAGTGAGAAAGAACACTAAGTGGAAAGCATTAAGTCAAATTTGAAACAAAAACTCATATGTGCCTTTCATCAAAAACTTGGTGTGCAACCCTTAAACAATAAACAAATGGAGGAAATGTAACAATGTAGCATCCCACAAAGCATTATCAATCATCATAGAGCACCACAAATTGCAAGGAAATCAAATATAACAAAATAACCCATGAGGGCAAGAGAAATCTCCACTCTTAACACCCATAGCAAATAGAAAAAAAAAGCAAACAAATAAACAAAAAAAATGCATGAATGAGAGTCTAACTAAGAAGGAATGCAAAGGAATGCAACTAAAGAAAGAGAAATTGAAACCAAACAAACAATAAGAAAAGTGAGTGGTACCTTGAAATGGGAAAAATTGATGTAGAATGTAATTGGTGAGAGGAGAAGAGAAATAGGGAAAAAGAGAGAAAAGAGGAAAATGAGGGACCGCCGGAGGTGGTGAGTGCCGCCGGTGGGAGGGGCGGAGAGAGAGTGAGAGTGGTGGTTGAAGGAGGAGGGAGGGTGGAAATAGAAGAATAAGATGGAAATAAGAGAAGGGGAAGGAAGGAATTTGAAAATAGGCGCGCTGTAGGTAAGTCATGTCGCGAAAACAATGCGCGTGCCAACCACGCGTACTCGTGGGCAGCAGAAGAGGATGGGACGCGTACGCGCAAGTGGCGCACACGCGTGGGTACAATTGCACCAGTAGCACAGTGTCAGCATGATTCGTGCACAACACTTTAATTGAGATATCAGGAGTTAGCTGCAGGGTCATCAACACGCACGCGCACGGTGCGCGCATGCTGGATTCGGCAGTAAGCAGATTGACGCGTAAGCATCATGTACGCTTGGGCATGGTGGGAGTTGTGATCCCAGCACAGTGTTGGCGCGATGTTCGCGCAACTCTCGGGAAGAATGTACCAAGAATTGGTGTTGCGCGATCGACGCAGACGCAGCATGCACGCCTACGCGTGGATGCGCAGATGAACAGACGGACGCGTACGCATCCTGTGCGTGCACGCGTGAGCTAGGTTAGGTGCAGGGCATAGTGCCAGCCCAGAGTTAGCCTAACTCTCTGGAGAGTGTACCAGAACTGCAGGTGGCGCAGTCGACGCGTACGCGTCGGCCACGCGGATGCATGGGTTGCACATTCAGAATCATGGATGCGTATGTGTCAGGTGCGCGTACGCGTGACTGGGGTCAGGCGTGGGGCTCAGTGCTGGCTCAATTCTCGCATAACTCTCTGGATTTTTGTACCAGGAGCTGCGAAGGCCATCGACAAGTACGCGTCTAGCACGCTCACGCGTGGTTCCCCCTTTTTTTCATAGACATGAAGAAATTCATATTTATTACAAATTTAGTAGGCACGCAAGCCAAAGGGACCAAAAACACCCAAAACTCCATGCAAACCTAAAAATGGGGTGTTTTCTCCCACACTATAAATCCACCAACTTAAAATCATTCATGAACAACTTATCTAAGGCAACCAAAATCAAGTCTAGAAATAAGCAATCACCAAACACTGAGTTCAAGAGATATATACAAAAGAGACAAAAATTGTAGAGCTCACAATGGTGGGGTGTATCCCACCTAGCACTTTTCTTTAACGTCCTTAAGTTGGACGGTCATGAGCTCGATTCTCGTTGCCATTAGGTGCATCCTCCAAAAGGAACACCTCAATCTCCTTGTTGCTTTTCATCTTTTCTCCATGACACAACTTTAGACGATGCCCATTAACCTTGAAGATGTCGGGGCATGAAGGATGGCGCAAATGATAGATCCCATACGGCTTCGCCTTCTGTACCTGATAAGGTCCTTCCCATCTTGACCTTAGTTTTCCGGGCAACAATCTTAATCATGAATTATAGAGATGGACTAGATCGCCGGCTCTAAATTCTCCTCTTCTTATGTTCTTATCATGCACGGCTTTCATCCTCTCCTTGTAGAGTCTAGAGTTCTCATAGTCTTCTAATCTCAAACACTCCAATTCCACTAATTGTAGCTTTCTCTCAATTTCGCCCCCTGGCAAACTTAGATTGCACTCCGTGACAGCCCAATATGCTTTATGCTCTACCTCCACCGGTAAGTGGCAAGCTTTTCCATATACCAACCGAAAGGGGCTCATGCCAATTAGCGTCTTGTACGCCGTTTGGTAGGCCCAAAGCACATCAGTAAGCTTAGCACTCCAATCTTTTCTATTAGGCTTTACAATCTTTTCCAATATGCGCTTCATCTCCCAATTGGAGACCTCGTCTTGGCTGTTCGTTTGTGGGTGATAGGTTGTGGCTACTTTGTGTATGATCCCATACTTCTTCATGAGTCCTTCCATTCTTTTATTGCAAAAACGTGAACCTTGGTCACTCAAGATTGCTTGTGATAACCCAAAGTGACAAATTATGTTATTTCTCACAAAAGAAAGGACTACATTAGCATCGTCGGTCCGGGTGGGTATCGCTTCCACCCATTTGGACACATAATCAATGACAAGTAGAATGTAGAGAAAACCATTAGAGTTTGGGAATGGCCCCATGAAGTCAATACCCCACACATAAAAAATCTCACAAAATAACATGGTTTGTTGGGGTATTTCATCCATCTTGGAGATATTACCAAATCTAAGACATTGAGAACAAGATTTACAAAAGAGAGAAGAGTCCTTGAAAAGAGTTGGCCACCAAAATCCACAATCTAGGATCTTTATTGCCGTCCTTTGAGGTCCATAATGACCACCTCCCTCGGAGGAGTGGCAAGTTTCCAAGATTGATTGAAATTCGGTTTGTGGAATGCACCTCCAAATTACTTGATCCGCACCACATCTCCAAAGTTATGGGTTATCCCATACATAATATTTGGATTCGCTTTTTAGCTTATCCTTTTTATGCTTAGAGAGATTAGGAGGAAAGGTGCAAGACACCAAGTAATTGGCTATTGGTGCATACCAAGGTATGACTTCCGAGATTGTTTGCAATAGGAGCGGAATCGCCTTTGGTGTGCTCAAGGTGACTCAAGTGATCCGCCACTAGATTTTGCGAACCACTCCTATCTTTGATTTCCACGTTAAATTCTTGCAACAACAAAACCCATCTAATTAACCTTGGTTTGGATTCCTTTTTAGCCAACAAATATTTTAACACCGCATGATCCGAGTACACTACCACCTTGGAGCCAAATAGATAAGCTCGGAATTTATCCAAAGTAAAAACAATAGCCAACAACTCTTTCTCGGTGGTAGTGTAATTGGATTGGGCTCCATCCAATGTTTTTGATGCATAGGCAATGACGTATGGATTCTTACCCTCGCGCTATGCTAGCACAGCTCCCACCGCATAGTTTAAAGCATCATACATTATTTCGAACGGCCGACTCCAATCCGGCCCATTCACGATGGGAGCTTGGGTCAATGCCACCTTAAGCTTGTCAAAAGCCACCATGCACTCTTCACTTAGGTCAAACTCAACGTCCTTTTACAACAATCGAGATAGAGACAATGCTACCTTACTAAAGTCCCTGATAAATTGCCAGTAAAAACCTACATGTCCAAGGAACAAACAGACTTCCCACTCGGAGGAGGGGTAAGGCAAGCAAGATATAACATTGATCTTTGCTGGATCTACAAAAATACCATCGTTGGAGACAATATGTCCTAAAGCAATATCTTGGCTAACCATAAAATGACACTTCTCCAAATTTAAGACAAGATTTGATTTAGTACATCTCTCCAACACTTTTGCAAGGTTATCTAAGCAATGATCAAAAGAGTCCCCATAGACGCTAAAGTCATCCATGAACACCTCCATGCATTGCTCTAGAAGATCGGCAAATATGCTCATCATGCACCTCTGGAAAGTTGCTGGTGCGTTGCATAAGCCAAATGGCATATGCTTGTAGGCATAAGTTCCAAAGGGGCAAGTAAATGTAATTTTTTCTTGATCTTCTAAAGCAATGTGTATTTGGAAATACCCCAAATAGCCATCTAGAAAACAGTAATAAGATTTACCAGATAATCGATCAAGCATTTGATCGATAAACGGTAGTGGAAAATGATCCTTTATAGTGGCCGTGTTCAACCGTCGGAAGTCAATGCACACCCGCCATAAGTATCACACCCTCGTAGCTATAAGCTCCCTGCTTTCATTCTTGATTGTGGTCACCCCGGACTTCTTTGGTTCAACTTGGATGGGACTCACCCATTCACTTTCCGAAATGGGGTAAATGATGTCCGCCTCTAATAGTTCGGTGGCCTCCTTCTTTACAACCTTTAGATTGATAGGATTCAACGCCTTTGAAGTTGCCTAGGAATATTCGGTGCTCGCACACTTGGGGACTGATGAGCGGATATTTTATACGCTTTTTGGGGTTAATTTCATATAGTTTTTAGTATGTTTTAGTTAGTTTTTAGTTTATTTTCATTAGTTTCTAGGAAAAATTCATATTTCTGGACTTTACTATGAGTTTGTGTGTTTTTCTGTAATTTCAGGTATTTTCTGGCTGAAATTGAGGGAGCTGAGCAAAAATCTGATTCAGGCTGAAAAAGGACTGCTGATGTTGTTGGATCCTGACCTTTCTGCACTCGGAATGGAATTTCTGGAGCTACAGAAATCCAATTGACGCGCTTCCAATTGCGTTGGAAAGTAGACATCCAAGGCTTTCCAGAAATATATAATAGTCCATACTTTGCTCAAGGATAGACAACGTAAACTGGCGTTCAACGCCAGTTCCATGTTACAGTCTGGCGTCCAGCGCCAGAAACATGTTACAAGTTGGAGTTCAACGCCAGAAACAAGTTACAGCCTGGCGTTGAACGTCCAAAACAGCCCAGGCACGTGAGAAGCTTTAGTCTCAGCCCCAGCACACACCAAGTGGACCCCAGAAGTGGATTTCTGCACTATCTATCATAGTTTACTCATTTTCTGTAAACCTAGGTTACTAGTTTAGTATTTAAACAACTTTTAGAGACTTATTTTGTATCTCATGACATTTTAGATTTGAATTTTGACTCTTTGACAGCATGAGCCTCTAAACTCCATTGTTGGGGGTGAGGAGCTCTGCTGTGTCTCGATGAATTAATGCAAGTATTTCTGTTTTCCATTCAAACATGCGTGTTCCTATCTAAGATATCCATTCGCACTTCAATATGAATGTGATGAACGTGACAATCATCATCATTCCCCCACGAACGCGTGCCTGACAACCACTTCCGTTCACCGTAGAATGAATGAAAATCTCTTTGATCTCTTAATCAGAATCTTTGTGGTATAAGCTAGATTGATGGCAGCATTTAAAAGAATCCGGAAAGTCTAAACCTTGTCTGTGGTATTCCAAGTAGGATTCAATGACTGAATGACTGTGACGAGCTTCAAACTCGCGAGTGCTGGGCGTAGTGACAGACGCAAAAGGATAGTAAATCCCATTCCGATACGATTGAGAACCTGCAGATGATTAGCCGTGCGGTGACAGCGCACCTGGACCTTTTTCACTGGAAGGATGGATGGTAGCCTTTGACAACGGTGATCCACCAACACACAGCTTGCCATAGGAGGACGTGCGTGCGTGAATCAGGAAATCGAGGAAGGCAAAATTTCAGAAGACAAAGCATCTCCAAAACTCCAACATATTTTCCATTACTGCATACAAGTATAATTTGTGTTCTGCCCTTCTTACTTTTTACAATTCAAATTAAGCATTATTATTGATATTATATCCTGACTAAGAGTTACGAGATAACCATAGCTTGCTTCAAGCCAACAATCTCCGTGGGATCGACCCTTACTCACGTAAGGTATTACTTGGACGACCCAGTGCACTTGCTGGTTAGTTGTGCGAATTTGTGAAGAATTGTGATTTCCAATTTCGTGCACCAAGTTTTTGGCGCCGTTGCCGGGGATTGTTTGAGTTTGAACAACTGACGGTGAATCCTGTTGCTTAGATTAGGAAAATTTTGTCTTTTGGGTCAGAGTCTTTTATATTCTTTTCAAAAAAAAATTATAAAAATAAAAATAAAAATAATATTTTTTCTTAGTTATTAAAAATATTTTTCAAAACAAGTGTTACATTTACTGCCCATTTGGCTAGAGCGTTGGTCTGTGTTCTTGGTAAATTGGGTATCTACTTTTTAAAATTATTTTTCAAAAATAATTTTTACATTAAATCTTGTGCCAAACTTTAAGTTTGGTGTTTTCTTGTTGATTTTTCTTTGGTTTTCGAAAAATCTTATTTTGGTTTTCTAAAAATTTTAAGCTTGGTATTCTTTCTTCATGTTCTTGTGTTCTTGTGAATCTTCAAAGTGTTCTTGAGTTTTCCTTGTGTCTTGATCTTAAAATTTTTAAGTTTGGTGTTCCTTGGTGTTTTCCCTCCAAAATTTTCGAAAACAAGGAGCATTAGATCTAAAAATTTTAAATCTTGTGCTATCTTATTGTTTTCCTCTCTCCTTTTTAAATTCAAAAATATCTTTTCTCTCTATTTTAAAGCAAATTTTCGAAATTTACCTTTAAAATTCAGATTTTTATTTCAAAATTTAAAACCTTTTTCAGAAATCATCATATCCTTTTCAAAACTTCTTAACCACTTTCTCTCTCCTCATTTTTTCGAAAATCTTCACCCATTTTTTATTTATTTTATTTTCGAAATAAATAAATGAAAATAATTTTTTTATCATCTCCCTTTCTCCATCATGGATCTAAGTGGAAATGAACAGTCCAGAAGGACTCTGGGGTCATATGCTAACCCCTCTACTGCTTCATATGGGAGTAGTATCTGCATACCCTCCATTGGAGTCAGTAGCCTTGAGTTGAATCCTCAGCTCATTATCATGGTGCAGCAAAGCTGCCAGTATTCCGGTCTTCCACAGGAAGAACCTATAGAGTTTCTGGCACAGTTTTTACAAATTGCTGACACAGTACATGATAAAGAAGTAGATCAGGATGTCTACAGATTATTACTATTTCCATTTGCTGTAAAAGACCAAGCCAAGAGGTGGTTAAATAACCAACCTAAGGCTAGCATAAGGACATGAAAACAGCTGACAGAAAAATTCCTGAATCAATACTTTCCTCCAAAACGGATGACACAGCTAAGGCTGGACATCTAAGGCTTTAAACAAGGAGATAATGAATCTCTTTATGATGCCTGGGAGAGATACAGAGAGATGCTACGAAAATGCCCTCTGAAATGTTTTCAGAGTGGGTTCAGTTAGACATCTTCTATTATGGGCTTACAGAAAGAGCTCAGATCTCTCTAGATTACTTAGCTGGTGGATCTATCCACATGAGAAAGACAATTGAAGAAGCTCAAGAGCTCATTGATATAGTTGCCAGAAATCAGCATCTGTACCTAAGCAGTGACCCTTCCATGAAAGAAGAGGTTAAAACAGTAACTGCTGAACTCATTCATGTAGAACAAGCTGCTGAATTCAATCAGCAATTGGACTTTCTAAAACAAACAAAACAGCAGCTGTCAAAACAAATAACAGAAAAATGCCAAGCAGTTCAATTAAGAAGTGGGAAAACATTAAATACCCCACCTCAAGGCAGCAGGAAGCCAAGGAATGAGCAAACCACCCAAAATCCATCTGAGGATAGTAAGAGCCCAGGAAAAAATAATTCTGGCGTTAAAACACCAGAAATTGGGTGGAAGGCTGGCGCTGAACGCCCAGACCATGCTCAGGACTGGCGTTCAACGCCAGAAACAAGCAAGGAACTGGCGTTGAACGCCCAAAGGAAGCACAGTTCTGGCATTCAGACGCCAGGAACAGATGAGGAATTGGCGTCTAACGTCACTCCAGCTTCTAACTCTGGCACTCAAATGCCAGAGAGGGATCAGACACACACAAGTACTGATGACAACCCCTCTAAAAAAGGCTTCTTCAACTATTTCTGTAGGAAATAAACCTACAGCAACCAAGGTTGAGGAATATAAAGCCAAGATACCTTATCCTCAAAAACTCCGCCAAGAGGAGTAGGATAAGCAATTTGCTCGCTTTGCAGATTATCTCAGGACTCTTGAAATTAAGATTCTGTTTGTAGAGGCACTTGAGCAAATACCTTCTTATGCCAAGTTCATGAAAGAGATCTTAAGTCATAAGAAGGATTGGAGAGAAACTAAAAGAGTTCTCCTCACTGAAGAATGCAGTGCAGTCATTCTGAAAAGCTTTCCTGAAAAGCTTAAAGATCCTGGAAGCTTTCTAATACCATGCACATTAGAGGGAAATTGCACCAGGACAGTTTTATGCGATCTTGGGGCAAGCATCAACCTAATACCTGCATCCACTATCAGAAAGCTTGGCTTAACTAAAGAAGTTAAACCAACCTGGATATGTCTCCAACTTGCTGATGGCTCCATTAAATACCCATTAGGCGTGATTGAGGACATGATTGTCAGGGTTTGGCCATTCGCCTTTCCCACTGACTTCGTAGTGTTGGAGATGGAGGAGCACAAGAGTGCTACTCTCATTCTAGGAAGACCTTTCCTAGCAACTGGACGAACTCTCATTGATGTCCAAAAGGGGGATGTCACCCTGAGAGTCAATGAAGATGAGTTTAAGTTGAATGCTGTCAATGCCATGCAGTATCCAAACACACCAAAAGACTGCATGAAAGTTGATCTTATTGACTCTTTGGTAGAAGAGATCAACATGGCTGAGAGTGTTGGAAAACATCTTTAAAGATGTTCCACATGATCTAGAGGATTCAGAGGAATTGAAAGAGTCTCTGAAATTTCCTTAGGAAGAGGAAAAAACTCCTAAACCCGAGCTTAAACCATTACCACCATCCCTGTAATATGCATTTCTGGGAGAAGGTGATACTTTTCCAGTGATCATAAGCTCTGCTTTAAATCCACAGGGAGAGGAAGCACTAATTCAAGTGCTAAGGACACACAAGACAGCTCTTGGGTGGTCCATAAGTGACCTTAAGGGCATAAGCCCAGCTAGATGCATGCACAAGATCTTATTGGAGGACGATGCTAAGCCAGTGGTTCAACCACAGAGGCGGCTAAATCCAACCATGAAGGAAGTGGTGCAGAAAGAGGTCACTAAATTACTGGAGGCTGGGATTATTTATCCTATTTCAGATAGCCCCTGGGTGAGTCCTGTTCAAGTTGTCCCTAAAAAGGGAGGCATGACAGTGGTTCATAATGAAAAAAATGAAAAGAGAAAATAGCATTCACATGTCCATCTGGAGTATTTGCTTACAGAAGGATGCCTTTTGGGCTGTGTAATGCGCCTGCAACCTTTCAGAGATGCATGCTCTCTATTTTCTCTGATACGGTGGAAAAATTTCTGGAAGTCTTCATGGATGACTTCTGAGTATATGGAGACTCATTCAGCTCCTGTCTTGATCACCTGACACTGGTTTTGAAAAGATGCCAAGAGACCAACCTGGTTTTAAACTGGGAAAATTGTCACTTTATGGTGACTGAAGGGATTGTCCTTAGGCATAAAATTTCAAACAAGGGAATAGAGGTTGATCAAGCTAAAATATACGTAATTGAAAAATTACCACCACCTGCCAATGTTAAGGCAATCAGAAGCTTTCTGGGGCATGCAGGATTCTATAGGAGGTTTATAAAGGATTTTTCAAAAATTGCAAAACCTCTAAGCAACCTGCTAGCTGCTGACACGCCATTTGTGTTTGACACAGAGTGTCTGCAGGTGTTTGAAACTCTGAAAGCTAAGCTGGTCACAGCACTAGTTATCTCTGCACCAGACTGGACATTACCGTTCAAATTAATGTGTGATGCCAGTGATCACGCCATTGGTGCAGTACTGGGGCAGAGGCATGACAAGCTTCTGCATGTCATTTAATATGCTAGCCGTGTTTTGAATTATGCCCAGAAAAATTACACAACCACAGAAAAAGAATTGCTTGCAGTGGTTTATGCCATTGACAAGTTTAGATCATACTTAGTAGGATCAAAAGTGATTGTGTACATAGATCATGCTGCTCTTAAATATCTACTCACAAAGCAGGATTCAAAACCCAGACTCATAAGATGGGTGTTACTTCTGCAAGAGTTTGATATAGAAATAAGAGACAGAAAAGGGATAGAAAACCAAGTGGCTGACCATCTGTCCCGGATAGAACCAGTGGAAGGGGCGTCCTCCCCCTCTATTGAGATCTCTAAAACCTTTCCGGATGAGCATTTGTTCACCATTCAGGAATTACCATGGTTTGCAGGCATTGCAAACTACAAAGCTGCAAGGTTCATTCCCAAGGAGTACAGTAGGCAACAAAAGAAAAAATTAATTACTGATGCAAAGTACTACTTGTGGGATGAACCCTATCTCTTTAAGAGATGTGCAGACGGAATAATCCGTAGGTGTGTGCCTAGAGAAGAAGTGCAGAGGATCCTATGGCATTGCCATGGATCACAATATGGAGGCCATTTCAGAGGTGAGCGAACAGCCACCAAGGTCCTCCAATGTGGTTTCTACTGGCCTACACTCTATAGAGATTCCCGAGAGTTTGTACGTAACTGTGACAGTTGCCAGAGAGCTGGTAATTTGCCTCATAGTTATGCCATGCCTCAACAAGGAATCTTGGAGATTGAGTTGTTTGATGTATGGGGAATTGATTTTATGGGGCCTTTCCCACCATCATACTCAAACACTTATATTCTGGTGGCAGTTGACTATGTATCAAAATGGGTAGAGGCCATTGCCACACCCACCAATGATACTAAAATAGTACTAAAGTTCCTCCAAAAACACATATTAAGCAGATTTGGTGTCCCTAGGGTACTAATCAGTGATGGGGGCACTCACTTCTACATCAAACAGCTTTACTCTGCCATGGTCCGGTATGGGATTCGCCATAAGGTGGCAACTCCATATCATCCACAGACAAATGGGCAAGCTGAAGTCTCTAACAGAGAACTAAAAAGAATCCTGGAACAGATTGTGAGTACCCGTAGAAAGGATTGGGCACGAAGTCTTGATTTTATTTGTTTATATAAAGTTCATTGATACTAAGGTAAAGATTCAATTGTATAAGTTTACAGGGTTACAGAAGGATTCTGCACACAAAATAGAGAAAAAGAGCTCACTGGCAAGAAAACGCCAGTAAAAGTCTGTTTTGGGCATTCAACGCCCAAAAAAAGCATCCACTGGGCGTTGAACGCTAGTAAGGATAGTCATCTGGGCGTTTAATGCCAGATTTACAGCGTCCTGGGCGTTTAGAAAAATGCCCAGTGACAAAGGAGTTCCTGGCATTCAACGCCAGAAAGAAGCAACAGCTGGGCATTGAACGCCCAGGAGAAACAGCAATTGGGCGTTGAACGCCCAAAACATGCAGCGTTTGGGCGTTCAAACGCCAAGATGGTGGGGAGGAGGTAAATTCGTTTTTTCTTCATATTTTTCATTTTAATCTTAATTTTCATGTTTCAATTCATGATTTCTTGCATAAACATGTTACAAACCCTGATTTCTAAAATCCCAAATTTCTAAAAACCCCACTTTAAAATATCAAATGTATCTTAATCCATAAGCACAAATCCTTTTTTTTATCCAATTCAACTCTTTTTCAAAATTTTCAAAACAAATCTATCTCTTTTCATTCAAAAATCTTTTCAACTAATCAATATCTTTTTCAAATCTCTATATTATATTTTTCAAAAAAATCCAAATTTATCTTTTTCAAATAACTTTCATATCTTTTCAATTTTAAATTATATCTTTTCTTATCATACTTATCTCTTTTTAAATCATATCTTCTATCTTATCTTTCTCCCTAATTTCGAAAACCCACCCCCTCCCTTTTAAAAACACATTCGGCCTCACAATCCTCTAATTTTGGTGTGTTTATCCGTGATCACTAAACCATACCCACTAAGATCATGGCTCCTAAAGGAAAATAACCCACTCCAAGAGGCAAGAAAAAGAGTATTCCAAAACCACTTTGGAATCAAGGGAGGTTCTTAACCAAAGAACATTCAGACCATTACTACAAAATAATGGGTCTAAGATCTGTGATCCCGGAAGTCAAGTACGATCTGAAAGAAGATGAATATCCAGAGATCCAAGAGCAGATTCGAAACAGAAACTGGGAAGTCCTAGCTAATCCTAAAACGAAAGTGGGAAGGAATATGGTTCAAGAATTCTACGCTAATCTGTGGCAAACAGACAGGCAGAGAATATCTGGAGCTGCCCTCTATGACTACAGGACTATGGTCAGAGGAAAGATTGTTCACATCCACCCTGATAAAATCAGGGAGATCTTTAAGCTACCTCAGCTAAAAGATGACCCAGACTCCTTCAATAGGAGAATGATGAGAACAAACAAGGGCCTGGATAAGATTCTAGAGGATATATGCATCCCTGGAGCCAGGTGGACCACTAGCACGAAGGGTGCCCCAAGTCAACTCAAGAGAGAAGATCTCAAACCAGTTTCCAGAGGATGGCTGGACTTCATTGGGCGTTCTATATTGCCCACCAGCAACCGTTCTGAAGTCAATATTAGAAGAGCAATGATGATCCATTGCATTATGTTGGGAAAAGAAGTAGAAGTTCATCAACTGATCCCATCTGAATTCTACATACTTGCCAACAAGAACTCCAAGGATGCCAGGTTGGCTTATCCAAGCCCAATCTCTATGCTCTGCAAAGATGCTGGAGTAAAGATGGAAATAACAGAGTATATCTCAGTGGAGCAACCAATCACTAAAATCACAATGGAAAAACAACAAATGCAGGATGACCCCATCAAGAGGAGGGCGCAAGAATTCCTACCAGAACTCCCTCAATTTGAATACTGGGAGCATCTTGAGGCATCTGTCACTAAGTTGAAAGAAACCATGGACCAATTGAAGGAAGAACAGCAAAATCAAAACAGCATGCTTTGCAAACTGCTCAGAGAACAAGAGGTGCAAGGGCGTGAATTAAGAGAACTAAAGCGTCAGAAACTATCTCTTGAAGGGCCAAGCACCCCACAGACTAAAGAGGCATCCGCTTCCCAAAGTCAAGGTTGTTGAGTTCTAATCTTAACCTTAACCCTGTGATAACTTTTTTTCTATTATTTGAGTTTCACCTTAGGAGTCATATAATGGCAATTAGTATTTATATTTTGATTTTATCCCAATTAAGCTATAATTTATTTTTCTCATCATCATTAAACATGAATAAAATAGAAGATTTTTTTTAGAACAAGGAGGCAATAATTTTCGGGTTTTTAATAAAACAAATTCTAATTGTTTACATGTGGTGGCAATGCTTTCTGCCTTTTGAATGAATGCTTGAACAGTGCATATGTCTTTGGAATTTGATGTTCTTGAATGTTAAATATATTAGCTCTTGAAAGAATGATAAACATGAGACATGTTATTGGTAATCTGAAAAATCATAAAAATGATTCTTGAAGCAAGAAAAAGTAGTGAATACAAAGCTTGCAAAAAAAAAAAGCAAGCAGAAAAAGCCAATAACCCTTAAGACCAAAAGGCAAGGGTAATAAAAAGGATCCAAGGCTTTGAGCATCAGTGGATAGGAGGGCCTAAGGAAATCAAATCCGAGTCTAAGCGGCTAAACCAAGCTGTCCCTAACCATGTACTTGTGGCGTGAAGATGTCAAGTGAAAACTTGAGACTGAGCGGTTAAAGTCAAGGTCCAAAGCAAAGAGAAGAGTGTGCTTAAGAACCCTGGACACCTCTAATTGGGGGCTTTAGCAAAGCTGAGTCACAATCTGAAAAGGTTCACCCAATTATGTGTCTGTGGCATTTATGTATCCGGTGGTAATACTGGAAAACAAAGTGCTTAGGACCACGGCCAAGACTCATAAAAGTAGCTGTGTTCAAGAATCAACATACTGAACTTGGAGAATCAATAACACTATCTGAATTTTAAGTTCCTATAGATGCCAATCATTCTGAGCTTCAATGGATGAAGTGAGATGGCAAAACTATTCGGAAGCAAAAAGCTACTAGCCCCGCTCATTTAATTAGAATCTGAGCTTCACTCAAAAACTCTGAGATATTATTGTTTCTTGACTCATTTGTATTCTATTTTATTTATCTAGTTGCTTGAGGACAAGCAACAGTTTAAGTTTGGTGTTGTGATGAGCGGATATTTTATACGCTTTTTGGGGTTAATTTCATATAGTTTTTAGTATGTTTTAGTTAGCTTTTAGTTTATTTTCATTAGTTTCTAGGCAAAATTCATATTTCTAGACTTTACTATGAGTTTGTGTGTTTTTCTGTAATTTCAGGTATTTTCTGGCTGAAATTGAGGGAGCTGAGCAAAAATCTGATTCAGGCTGAAAAAGGACTGCTGATGCTGTTGGATCCTAACCTCTCTGCACTCGGAATGGAATTTCTGGAGCTACAAGAATCCAATTGACGTGCTTCGAATTGCTTTGGAAAGTAGACATCCAGGGCTTTCCAGCAATATATAATAGTCCATACTTTGCTCAATGATAGACGACGTAAACTGACGTTCAACGCCAGTTCCATGTTGCAGTCTGGCGTCCAGCGCCAGAAACACGTTACAAGTTGGAGTTCAATGCCAGAAACAGGTTACAGCCTGGCGTTGAACGCCCAAAACAGCCCAGGCACGTCAGAAGCCTTAGTCTCAGCCCCAGCACACACCAAGTGGGTCCCAGAAGTGGATTTCTGCACTATCTATCATAGTTTACTCATTTTCTGTAAACCTAGGTTACTAGTTTAGTATTTAAACAACTTTTAGAGACTTATTTTGTATCTCATGACATTTTAGATCTGAATTTTGTACTCTTTGACAGCATGAGCCTCTAAACTTCATTGTTGGGGGTGACGAGCTCTGCTGTGTCTCGAAGAATTAATGCAAGTATTTCTGTTTTCCATTCAAACATGCGTGTTCCAATCTAAGATATCCATTCGCACTTCAATATGAATGTGATGAACGTGACAATCATCATCATTCCCCCATGAACGCATGCCTGACAACCAGTTCCGTTCACCGTATAATGAATGAAAATCTCTTGGATCTCTTAATCAGAATCTTCGTGGTATAAGCTAGATTGATGGCAGCATTTAAGAGAATCCGGAAAGTCTAAACCTTGTCTGTGGTATTCCAAGTAGGATTCAATGATTGAATGACTATGACGAGCTTCAAACTCGCGAGTGCTGGGTGTAGTGACAGATGCAAAAGGATAGTAAATCCCATTCCAGTACGATTGAGAACCTGCAGATGATTAGCCGTGCGGTGACAGCGCACCTGGACCTTTTTCACTCGAAGGATGGATGGTAGCCATTGACAACGGTGATCCACCAACACACAGCTTGCCATAGGAGGACGTGCGTGCGTGAATCAGGAAACAGAGGAAGGCAGAATTTCAGAAGACAAAGCATCTCCAAAACTCCAACATATTCTCCATTACTGCATACAAGTATAATTTGTGTTCTGCCCTTCTTACTTTTTACAATTCAAATTAAGAATTATTATTGATATTATATCCTGACTAAGAGTTACGAGATAACCATAGCTTGCTTCAAGCCAACAATCTCCGTGGGATCGACCCTTACTCACGTAAGGTATTACTTGGACGACCCAGTGCACTTGCTGGTTAGTTGTGCGAATTTGTGAAGAATTATGATTTCCAATTTCATGCACCAGGGACTTATCCTCCTTCCTCTAGGAATATTCGGTTCTCGCACACTTGGGGACTTATGCCCACCAGATCCGCCAAGCTCCACCCTATAGCCCTTTTGTTCCTCCTCAAAACATGAAGCAACTTCTCTTCTTGTTGAGGAGTGAGTTCCCTTGCAACAGTCACCGGGAACTTGTGGGCTTCATCAAGGTAGGCGTACTTGAGGTGGGGCGGTAGTGGCTTTAATTCTACATTTTGCTCTTGACTTGACGTTTGAACTTCCGGTGGATCCGGATCGGGTGAGGTGTTCTCTTCACTTGGTTCTTCATTCATGCTCTTCTCATCTAGATTTGCATAATGCACTTCGGCAACAATGTTATTATCAATTAGGTCACACCGGAATATGGAATGGTTCTCCGGTGGGTACCTCTGGTGCACGAATTGTAAATCACACTTTTCACAACTCGTACCACTAACCAGCAAGTGCTCTGGGTTGTCCAAGTAATACCTTACGTGAGTAAGGGTTGATCCCACGGAGATTGTCGGCATGAAGCAAGCTATGGTTATTTTGTAATTCTTAGTCAAGAAATTAATAATAAAAATGGTTAGTTTTATGAAGAGTAATTAACAAAAAATAAACAATACTTGTTATGCAGTAATGGAGAACAGATTGAGGTTTTGGAGATGCTTTGTCTTCTGAACCTCTGCTTTCCTTCCATCTTCTTCACACACGCAAGGCTCCTTCCATGGCAAGCTGCATGTTGGTGGATCACCGTTGTCAATGGCTACCATTCGTCCTCTCAGTGAAAAAGGTACATGTACATGGCTAATCATCTGTCGGTTCCCACTCGTGTTGGAATAAGATCCATTAATCCTTTTGCGTCTGTCACTACGCCCAATACTTGTGAGTTTGAAGCTCGTCACAGTCATCCCTTTCCAGATCCTACTTAGAATACCACAGACAAGGTTTAGACGTTCCGGATCTCAAGAATGCTGCCCATTGATTCTAGCTTTTACCATGAAGATTCTGGATTCATGGATTTGAACGCTCTGTTGTCAGGAGAGGAATCAAACTCCTAAACTAGGAACCCAAGAGATATTCACTCAAGCTTTTACAGATAGAACGTAAGTGGTTGTCAGGCACGCGTTCATAGGTTGAGAATGATGATGAGTGTTACGGATCATCACATTCTTCATGGTTCAGTACGAGTGAATATCTTAGAACGGAAACGAGCGTGTTGAATAGAAAATAGAAGTAATTGCATTAATTCATCGAGACAGAGCAGAGCTCCTCACCCCCAATCAAGGAGTTTAGAGACTCATGCCATAGAGATACAATGTAAAACGTGAAAATGTCATGAGATCCCAAATAAATCTCTAAAAGTAGTTTTTATACTAAGCTAGTGACCTAAGTTTACAGAAATTGAGTAGATCGACTAAGATAGATAATGCAGAAATCCACTACCGGGGCCCACTTGGTTTGTGCTTAGGCTTAGCATTGAAGCTTCCATGTGTAGAGACCTTTTTTGGAGTTAAATGCCAGGTTGTAGCCTGTTTCTGGCGTTTAACTCTGGTTTGCAACCTGTTTCTGGCGTTTAATGCCAGAATAGGGTAAAGACTTGGCGTTAAATGCCAATTTGCGTCATCAAAACTTGGGCAAAGTATGGACTATTATATATTGCTGGAAAGCCCTGGATGTCTACCTTCAAACGCAATTGAGAGCATGCCAATTGGGCTTCTGTAGATCCAAAAAATCTATTTCGAGTGCAGGGAGGTCAGAATCCAACAACATCTGCAGTCCATTTTTAGCCTCTGAATCAGATTTTTGCTCAGGTCCCTCAATTTTAGCCAGAAAATTCCTGAAATCAAAGAAAAACACACAAACTCATAGTAAAGTCCAGAAATGTAATTTTTGCATAAAACTAACAAAAATACACTAAAAAGTAGCTAGATCCTACTAAAAACTATATGAAAATACCCCCAAAGCGTATAAAATATCCGCTCATCACAATACCAAACTTAAATTGTTGCTTGTCCTCAAGCAACTAGATAAATAAAATAGGATAGAAAGAAAATCAAGAGGCAATAACATCTCAGAGTTTTATATGAAGCTCAAATTCTCATTAGATGAGCGGGGCTAGTGGCTTTTTGCTTCCGAACAGTTTTGGCACCTCCATTTATCCTTTGAAGTTCAGAATGATTGGCATCTATTGGAACTCATTATTCAGATAGTGTTAGTGATTCTCCTAGTTTAGTATGTTGATTCTTGAACACAGCTACTTTATGAGTCTTGGCCGTGGCCCTAAGCACTTTGCTTTCCAGTATTACCACCGGATACGTAAATGCCACAGACACATAACTGGGTGAACTTTTTCAGATTGTGACTTAGCTTTGCTAAAATCCCCAATTAGAGGTGTCTAGGGTTCTTAAGCACACTCTTTTTGCTTTGGATCACGACTTTAACCGCTCACTCTCAAGCTTTTCACTTGACACCTTTACGCCACAAGCACATGGTTAGGGACAGCTTGGTTTAGCCGCTTAGGCCAGGATTTTATTCCTTTGGGCCCTCCTATCCATTAATGCTCAAAGCCTTGGATCCCTTTTTTCATTACTCTTTTTCATCATTCTTCAAGAGCCAACAATTTTAACATTCATAAACAACAAATTCGAAAGACATATGCACTATTCAAGCATTCATTCAGAAAACAAAAAGTATTGCCACCACATATAAATAATTTGAATTTTTCTTATTAAGAACTCGAAAATAAAATTGCCTTCTTATTCTAAAAATCTGCTATTTTATTCATGTTCAATGATGATAAGAAAGATAAATAATAACTTATTTGGGGAATAAAAATAAAAATAAAGATACTAATTACTACTACTCATATAAATTCTAAGTCAGATTTCTAATAGTAAAGTTTTCACAGAGTTAAGACTAAGATTAGGACTCAACAACCTTTATTTTGGGAGATGGATGCTTCTTTAGTCTGTGAGGTGCTTGGCCCTTCAAGAGAGAGCTTCTGGCGCTTCAGCTCCTGTAGCTCACGCCCCTGCTCCTCTTGTTCCTTCAGCTGTTTGCAGAGCATGTTATTTTGAACCTGCTGTTCTTCCTTCAGTTGATCCATAGCTTCTTGTAACTTGGTGACAGATGCTTCTAGGCGGGTCCAGTAGTCAATTTGAGGGATTTCTGGGAGGAACTCTTGTGCCCTCCTTTTGATGGAGTTATCCTACACTTGTTGTCCTTCCATTATCTTTTTGGTGATTGCTTGCTCGACTGCGATATACTCATCCACTCGCATCTTCACCCCAGCATCTTTACATAGCAGAGATATTAGGTTTGGGTAAGCTAATTTGGCATTAGTGGAGTTCTTGTTTGCAATTGTGTAGAGCTCACAAGAAATCATATGATGGATCTCCACTTCGTTTCCCAGCATAATGCAGTGGATCATCACTGCTCTTTTGACAGTGACTTCAGAGCGGTTGCTGGTGGACAGTATAGAACACCCAATGAAGTCCAGCCAGCCCCTAGCAATTGGTTTGAGATCTCCTCTCTTGAGTTGACTTGGGACACCTTTTTGTATTGGTTATCCACTTGGTTCCAGGGATGCATATGTCCTCTAGAACTTGGTCTAAGCGCTTATCAAATCTCACCATTCTCCTATTAAAGGATTCTGGATCATCTTGTAGTTGAGGCAGCTTGAAGACCTCTCTTATTTTATCCTAGTTGAAGTACATAATCTTCCCTTTGACCAAGGTTCGAAAGGTATAGAAAGCGGCTCTAGTTAATCTATGCTTATGTGTTTGCCACAGATTTGCGTAGAATTCCTGAACCATGTTTCTACCCACCTTTGTCTCAGGATTAGCCAGAATTTCCCAGCCTCTGTTTCGAATCTGCTCTTAGATCTCTGGATATTCGTTTTCTTTCAGATCAAATTTAACTTCCGGGATCACTGATCTTAGACCCATTATTTTGTAGTAATGATCTGCATGTTCTTTGGTTAAGAACCTCTCTTGATTCCAAAGTGGTTTTGGAATATTCTCTTTCTTGCCTCTTGAAGTGGTTTGTTTTCCTTTAGGAGCCATGATCTTAGTGAGCCTTAGCTCAGTGATCCCAAAAAGCACACCAAACATAGAGGTTTGCTTGTCCTCAAGCAAAAGAAAGGAAAGGAGAGGAATAGAAGGAGAGACAACTTCGAATTGTGGAGGAGAGGGGGTGCCGAATGTGAATTTAAAGAGGAGGGGGTGGGTTCAAAATTTTTGAAAAAAACATATGCTAGAAGATATGATTTGTAAAAAGATAATTATGATATGTGATGAGCGGATAATTTATACGCTTTTTGGCATTATTTTTACACAGTTTTCAGTATAATTTAATTAGTTTTTAGTATATTTTTATTAGTTTTTAATTAAAATTCACATTTCTAGATATTACTATGAGTTTGTGTGTTTTTCTGTGATTTCAGGTATTTTCTGGCTGAAATTGAGGGACCTGAGCAAAAATCAGATTCAGAGGTTGAAGAAAGACTGCAGATGCTGTTGGATTCTGACCTCCCTGTACTCAAAGTGGATTTTCTGGGGCTACAGAACCTCAAATGGGACGCTCTCAATTGCTTTGGAAAGTAGACATCCAGGGCTTTCCAGCAATATATAATAATCCATACTTTGCTCAAGTTTAGAAGACACAAACTGGCGTTCAACGCCAGTTCCATGCTGCATTCTGGAGTTAAACGCCAGAAACAGGTTACAAAGTTGAGTTAAACGCCAGAAATAGGTTACAAACTGGCGTTCAACTCCAAGAGAAGCCTCTACACGTGTAAAGTTCAATGCTCAGCCCAAGCACACACCAAGTGGGCCCCAGAAGTGGATTTCTGTATCATTTACTCATTTCTGTAAACCCTAGTAACTAGTTTAGTATAAATAGGACTTTTTACTATTGTATTTACATCTTTGGATTATCTTTTGATCTTTAGATCACGTTTGAGGGCTGGCCATTCGGCCATGCCTGGACCTTATCACTTATGTATTTTCAACGGTAGAGTTTCTACACTCCATAGATTAAGGTGTGGAGCTCTGCTGTTCCTCATGAATTAATACAAAGTAGTACTGTTTTTCTATTCAATTCAAGCTTATTCCTTCTCTAAGATATCCATTCGCACCCAAGAACATGATGAATGTGATGATTATGTGACGCTCATCATCATTCTCACCCATGAACGCGTGCCTGACAAACATTTCCATTCTACATGCAAACAAGCTAGAATGAGTATCTCTTAGATATCTAATATAGAGGACCGAGTCCGAGATATTAGAATCTTCGTGCTATAAGTTAGAACCCATGGACGGCCATTATTGAGATCTGGAAAGTCTAAACCTTGTCTGTGGTATTCCGAGTAGGATCTGGGAAGGGATGGCTATGACGAGCTTCAAACTCGCGAGTGCTGGGCTAAGTGACAGATGCAAAAGGATAGTAAATCCTATTCCAGTATGATCGAGAACCGACAGATGATTAGCCATGCAGTGACAGCGCACTGGACCATTTTCACAGAGAGGATGGGATGTAGCCATTGACAACGGTGATGCCCTACATAAAGCTTGCCATGGAAAGGAGTAGGAATGATTAGATGAAGACAGCAGGAAAGCAGAGGTTCAGGAGGAACGAAAGCATCTCTATACGCTTATCTGAAATTCTCATCAAAGAATTACATAAGTGCCTCTATCTTTGTTTTATGTTTTATTTATCTTTTTGTTATCAATTCACCATAACTATCTGAATCCGCCTGACTGAGATTTACAAGTTGACCATAGCTTGCTTCAGGCCGACAATCTCCGTGGGATCGACCCTTACTCACGTAAGGTTTATTACTTGGACGACCCAATGCACTTGTTGGTTAGTTGTGCGAAGTTGTGATAAATAGTTGAGATTACAATTGTGCGTACCAAGTTGTTGCCGGGGATTGTTCGAGTTTGGACAACTGACGGTTCATCTTATTGCTCAGATTAGGTAATTTTATTTTAATTTTAACTCTTTGTTTTTATTTATTTTCGAAAAAAATTTCAAAAAAAATTATATTTTTTTAAAAAAATAAAATATTCTATGTTCTTCAGAATTTTTAAGAATGAATTCTAGAGTTTCAGATGATGCTTTTATCATCACAGGAGTCAGTTGATCCTGGAATCTTTATTAAAAATTATGAGTTTCTTATTTTCTTTTTCCAAATAATTTTTGAACAAATCCAAAAAAATTTTTAACAAAATCATAAAACCAAAAATATTTTCTGTTTCTTGTTTGAGTCTAGTGTCAAATTTTAAGTTTGGTGTCAATTGCATGTTTTAACTTTTCCATAAAAATTTTCAAAAACTCATGCATGGTGTTCTTCATGATCTTCAAGTTGTTCTTGGTAAGTCTTCTTGTTTGATCTTTAAAATTTTTTGTTTTGTGTCTTTTCTTGTTTTCCATATGCATTTTTGAATTATTAGTGTCTAAAGTTTGAAAATTTCTAAGTTTGGTGTCTTGCATGTTTTTCTTTTCTTAAAAATTTTCAAAAATAAGTCTTGATGTTCATCTTGATCTTCAAGGTGTTCTTGGTGTTCATCTTGACATTCAAAGTGTTCTTGCATGCATCAATTGTTTTGATCCAAAATTTTCATGCATTTAGTCTTTTTGATGTTTTTCTCTTTCTTTATTTAAAATTCAAAAATAAAAAAATATCTTTCCCTTTTTCATTCATAAATTTTCGAAAATTTGAGTTGACTTTTTCAAAAATTTTTAAAATTTACTTGTTTCTTATGAGTAAAATCAAATTTTCAATTTAAAAATTCTATCTTTTTCAAAAAACAAATCTTTTTCAATTTTTTTTTCATATTTTAAAAAATTTCAAATTAATTTTCAAAATCTTTTTCTTATTTTTATTCCATATTTTCGAATTCAATGCTAACAATTAATGTGATTGATTCAAAAATATTAAGTTTGTTACTTGCCTAATAAGAAAGGTTCAATCTTTAAATTTTAAAATCAAACCTTTTTGTTTGTTGTTAGTCAAGTAATCAACTTTAATTTTCAAAATCAAATCTTTTTAAATTTCTTTTTCAAATCTTTTTCAAAATAAATTTCAATCACATCTTTTTCAAAATCAATTTCAAAATCTTTTCTAACTTCTTATCTTTTCAAATTTGATTTTCAAATCTTTTTCAATTAACCACTTAGCTTTTTGATTGATTCTTATCTTTTTCAAAACTACCTAACTAATTCTCTCTCTCTAATTTTCGAAAATCCTTTCCCTCTTTTTCAAAATTCCCTTTTTTCTAACTAATTGTTTTAATTTTTAATTTAATTTGATTTAAATTTTAATTTTCGAATTTTAACTTTAATTTTAAAATATTTTTATTTTATTTATTTAAATTTTCGAATTCTTCTCTTCCTCACCTCCTTCTATTTATTTACTCATCTACTAACACTTCTCCTCCACCTAAAAATTTGAACTCCATCCCCCCTCTCTGTCTTCGAATTTTTCCTCTTCTCCTTCTTACATTCTTCTCTTCTTATACTTGCATAAGGAATCTCTATACTGTGACATAGAGGATTCCATATTTTCTTTTGTGTTCTCTTCTTTTTCATATGAGCAGGAACAAGGATAAGAACATTCTTGTTGAAGCCGATCCTGAACTTGAAAGGACTCTGAAGAGGAAGCTAAGGGAAGCTAAAGCTCAACTCTCTAGAGAAAATCTGACAGAAATTTTCGAAAAGGAAGGAGACATGGCCAAAAATAATAACAATGCAAGGAAGATGCTTGGTGACTTTACTGCACCAAATTCCAATTTACATGGAAGAGGCATCTCAATCCCTGCCATTGGAGCAAACAATTTTGAGCTTAAAACTCAATTAATTTCTCTGATGCAACAGAACTGCAAGTTTCATGGACTTCCATCCGAAGATCCTTTTCAGTTCTTAACTGAATTCTTGCAGATCTGTGATACTGTTAAGACCAATGGGGTTGATCCCGAGGTCTACAGGCTTATGCTTTTCCCGTTTGCTGTAAGAGACAGAGCTAGAGTATGGTTGGACTCTCAACCTAAAGATAGCCTGAACTTTTGGGATAAGCTGGTCACGAATTTCTTAGCCATGTTCTTTCCTCCTCAAAAGCTTAGCAAGCTTAGAGTGGATGTTCAAACCTTCAGACAGAAAGAAGGTGAATCCCTCTATGAAGCGTGGGAGAGATACAAGGAACTGACCAAAAAGTGTCCTTCTGACATGCTTTCAGAATGGACCATCCTGGATATATTCTATGATGGTCTATTTGAGCTATCAAAGATGTCACTGGACTATTCTGCAGGTGGATCCATTCACCTAAAGAAAACGCCTGCAGAAGCTCAAGAACTCATTGACATGGTTGCAAATAACCAGTTCATGTACACTTCTGAAAGGAATCCTGTGAATAATGGGACGCCTATGAGGAAGGGAGTTCTTGAAATTGATACTCTGAATGCCATATTGGCTCAGAATAAAATATTAACTCAGCAAGTCAATATGATCTCTCAGAGTCTGAATGGATTGAAGGAATCATCCAATAGTACTAAAGAGGCATCTTCTGAAGAAAAAGCTTATGAACCTGAGAACCCTGCAATAGTAGAGGTGAATTACATGGGTGAACCCTATGGAAACACCTATAATCCCTCATGGAGAAATCATCCAAATTTCTCATGGAAGGATCAACAAAAGCCTCAACAAGGCTTTAATAATGGTGGAAGAAACAGGTTTAGCAATAGCAAGCCTTTTCCATCATCCACTCAGCAACAGACAGAGAGTTCTGAGCAGAATCCATCTAGCTTAGCAAATATAGTCTCTGATCTATTTAAGGCCACTGTAAGTTTCATGAATGAAACACGGTCCTCCATTAGGAATTTGGAGGCACAAGTGGGCCAGCTGAGTAAAAGAATCACTGAAACTCCTCCTGGTACTTTCCAAAGCAATACAGAAGAGAATCCAAAAAGAGAGTGCAAGGCCATTGATTTAACCATCATGGCCAAACCTACAAGGGAGGGAGAGGACGTGAATCCCAGTGAGGAAGACCTCCTGGGACGTCCATTGATCAACAAGGAGTTTTCCTTTGAGGAACCAAAGGAATCTGAGGCTCATCTAGAGACCATAGAGATTCCTTTGAACCTCCTTATGCCATTCATGAGCTCTGATGAGTATTCTTCTTCTGAAGAGAATGAAGATGTCACTGAAGAGCAAGTTGCCAAGTACCTTGGTGCAATCATGAAGCTGAATGCCAAATTATTTGGTAATGAGACTTGGGAAGATGAACCTCCCTTGCTCATCAATGAACTGAGTGATCTGGATCAACTGACATTGCCTCAGAAGAAACAGGATCCTGGAAAGTTCTTAATACCTTGTACCATAGGCACCATGACCTTTGAGAAGGATCTATGTGACCTTGGGTCAGGGATAAACCTCATGCCACTCTCTGTAATGGAGAAACTGGGAATCTTTGAGGTGAAAGCTGCCAGTATCTCATTAGAGATGGCAGACAACTCAAGAAAACAGGCTTATGGACAAGTAGAGGACGTGCTAGTAAAGGTTAAAGGCCTTTACATCCCTACTGATTTCATAATCCTAGATACTGGGAAGGATGAGGATGAATCCATCATCCTTGGAAGACCCTTCCTAGCCACAGCAAGAGCTGTAATTGATGTGGACAGAGGAGAATTGATCCTTCAACTGAATGAGGACAATCTTGTGTTTAAAACTCAAGGATCTTCTTTTGTAACCATGGAGAGGAAGCATAAAAAGCTTCTCTCACTACAGAGTCAACCAAAGCCCCCAAAGTCAAACTCTAAGTTTGGTGTTGAACCCCCACATTCAAACTCTAAGTTTGGTGCTGGAAGGTTCCAACAATGCTCTGAACATCTGTGAGGCTCCATGAGAGCTCACTATCAAGCTATTGACATTAAAGAAGCGCTTGTTGGGAGGCAACCCAATGTTATTTAATCATATCTATTTTATTTTCTTTTTGTTATTTCGTGTTTTATTAGGTTGATGATCATGTGAAGTCACAAAAACTACTGAAAAATTAAAAAATAGAATGAAAAATAGCATTGAAAATAGCACATCCTGGAGGAGAGCAGTCTGGCATTTAACGCCAGAAACAAGTATCTGCCTGGCGTTAAACACCAGAAACAAGCTACATTTGGGCGTTTAACGCCAGAAACAGGCAGTAGTCTGGGGTTAAACGCCAGGATTGCACAGCAAGGGCGTTTTACAAGCCTAATTGGAGCAGGGATGTTAAGTCCTTGGCCCCACTGGATCTATGGACCCCACAGGATTCCTACCACTTCTTCTCTCATCTTCACACCTTTTCATAACATTCTTCCTCAATTAACCTCCACCAATCACCTCCATTACTCCTCCAAAACCATCATACAACCCACCTACACCCACCCACTTAAATTCAAACCATAACTCTTTCCTTTTCACACATCATTACCACCTAAACCCCCCTGGTGGAACCATTCACACACCTCCATCTTCTCCATCTCTTCTTCTTCTCATCCTTTTTTTCTTCTTTTACTCGAGGACGAGCAAACATTTTAAGTTTGGTGTGGAAAAAGCATTGATTTTTTTTGTTTTTCCATAACCACTAATGCCTCAAGGGATGCACTTCCCTCCACAAAACTATTGGGAGCAAATCAACACTTCCCTAGGAGAATTAAGTTCCAACACGGGACAACTAAGGATGGAGCACCAAGAGCACTCCATCATCCTCCATGAGATTAGAGAAGATCAAAGAGCCATGAGGGAGAAGCAACAAAGGCAAGGAAGAGACATAGAGGAGCTCAAAAGCACCATTGGTTCTTCAAGAAGAGGAAGACGTCACCCTCACTAAGGTGGACTCATTCCTTAATCTCCTTGTCTATTTATTTTACTGTTTTTCGATTTTTGAGCTTTATGTTTTGTTTATGTTTGTGTCTTTACTATATGATCACTAGTGTCTAAGTGTCTATGCCTTAAAGTTATGAATATGAATCCATCATCTTTCTTAAATGAAAAATATTCCAAAAACAAAAGAACAAGAAGTACATGGTTTTGACTTTATCCTTGAAACTAGTTTAATTATTTTGATATGGTGACAATACTTTTTGTTTTCTGAATGAATGCTTGAACAGTGCATATGACTTTTGAAGTTGTTGTTTATGAATGTTAAATATGTTGGCTCTTGAAGAATAAGGAAAAAGGAGAAATGTTATTTGATAATCTGAAAAATCATAAAAATGATTCTTGAAGCAAGAAAAAGAAGTGAATACAAAAGCTTGCAGAAAAAAAAAGAGAGAGAGAAAAAAATAGCGAAAAAAAAAGAAAGAAAAAGAAAAAGCAAGTAGAAAAAGCCAAAAGCTCTTTAAACCAAAAAGCAAGAGCAAAAAGCCAATAGCCCTTAAAACCAAAAGGCAAGGGTAATAAAAAGGATCCAAGGCTTTGAGCATCAGTGGATAGGAGGGCCTAAAGGAATAAAATCCTGGCCTAAGCGGCTAAACTAAGCTGTCCCTAACCATGTGCTTGTGGCGTGAAGGTGTCAAGTGAAAACTTGAGACTGAGCAGTTAAAGTCAAGGTCCAAAGCAAAAACAAAGTGTGCTTAAGAACCCTGGACACCTCTAATTGGGGACTTTAGCAAAGCTGAGTCACAATCTGAAAAGGTTCACCCAGTCATGTGTCTGTGGCATTTATGTATCCGGTGGTAATACTGGAAAACAAAGTGCTTAGGGCCACGGCCAAGACTCATAAAGTAGCTATGTTCAAGAATCAACATACTGAACTAGGAGATTCAATAACACTATCTGAAGTCTAAGTTCCTATAGATGCCAATCATTCTGAACTTCAATGGATAAAGTGAGATGCCAAAACTATTCAAGAGACAAAAAGCTACAAGTCCCGCTCATCTGATTGGAGCTAAGTTTCATTGATATTTTGGAATTTATAGTATATTCTCTTCTTTTTATCCTATTTGATTTTCAGTTGCTTGGGGACAAGCAACAATTTAAGTTTGGTGTTGTGATGAGCGGATAATTTATATGCTTTTTGGCATTGTTTTTACACAGTTTTCAGTATAATTTAATTAGTTTTTATTATATTTTTATTAGTTTTTAATTAAAATTCACATTTTTGGACTTTACTATGAGTTTCTGTGTTTTTATGTGATTTTAGGTATTTTCTGGCTGAAATTGAGGGACCTGAGCAAAAATCAAATTCAGAGGTTGAAGAAGGACTGCAGATGCTGTTGGATTCTGACCTCTCTGCACTCAAAGTAGATTTTATGGAGCTACAGAACTCGAAATGGCGCGCTCTCAATTGTGTTGGAAAGTAGACATCCAGGGATTTCCAGCAATATATAATAGTCCATACTTTGCCCGAGTTTAGACGATGCAAACTGGCATTCAACGCCAGTTCCATGCTGCATTCTGGAGTTAAACGCCAAAAACAGGTTACAAAGTGGAGTTAAACGCCAGAAACAGGTTACAAACTGGCGTTCAACTCCAAGAGAAGCCTCTACACGTGTAAAGCTCAATGCTCAGCCCAAGCACACACCAAGTGGGCCCCAGAAGTGGATTTCTGCATCATTTACTCATTTCTGTAAACCTTAGTAACTAGTTTAGTATAAATAGGACTTTTTACTATTGTATTTACATCTTTGGATTGTCTTTTGATCTTTAGATCACGTTTGGGGGCTGGCCATTTGGCCATGCCTGGACCTTATCACTTATGTATTTTCAACGGTAGAATTTATACACTCCATAGATTAAGGTGTGGAGCTCTGCTGTTCCTCATGAATTAATACAAAGTAGTACTGTTTTTCTATTCAATTCAAGCTTATTCCTTCTCTAAGATATCCATTCGCACCCAAGAACATGATGAATGTGATGATTATGTGACGCTCATCATCATTCTCACCCATGAACGCGTGCCTAAAATGAGTATCTCTTAGATATATAATACAGAAGACCGAGTACGAGATATTAGAATCTTCGTGGTATAAGTTAGAACCCATGGACGGCCATTCTTGAGATCCGGAAAGTCTAAACCTTGTCTGTGGTATTCCGGGTAGGATCTGGGAAGGGATGGCTGTGATGAGCTTCAAACTCGCGAGTGCTGGGTGTAGTGATAGACGCAAAAGGATAGTAAATCCTATTCCAGTATGATCGAGAACCGACAGATGATTAGCCATGCAGTGACAGCGCATTGGACCATTTTCACAGAGAGGATGGGATGTAGCCATTGACAACGGTGATGCCCTACATAAAGCTTGCCATGGAAAGGAGTAGGAATGATTGGATGAAGACAGCAGGAAAGCAGAGGTTCAGGAGGAACGAAAGCATCTCTATACGCTTATCTGAAATTCTCCCCAATGAATTACATAAGTACCTGTATCTTTATTTTACATTTTATTTATCTTTTTATTATCAATTCACCATAACTATCTGAATCCGCCTGACTGAGATTTACAAGGTGATCATAGCTTGCTTCAAGCCGACAATCTCTGTGGGATCGACCCTTACTCACGTAAGGTTTATTACTTGGACGACCTAGTGCACTTGCTGGTTAATTGTGCGAAGTTGTGATAAATAGTTGAGATTACAATTGTGCGTACCAAGTTGTTGGCACCATTGATGATCACAATTTTGTGCACGAATATTCAAAAGATATAGTTTTAAAATTGAAAAGATAAGAGAGATATTTGAAAATAAGATAAGTCTACTTTTTGAAAAGATAGTGTGATGATTTGAAAAAGAATTGAAAAGAATTTAAAAAGATAGATGAGTAATGAAAAAGATTTGAAAAGAATTTAAAAAGATAGATGAGTTTTGAAAAAGATTTGAAAAGAAGTTGAAGAAGAATGAAGAAAGATATTTAGGCTTGAGATTAATTTGAAATTGAAATTGAAAAATGAGAATTCGTAACATTTTCATGCAAAAAATCATGGATGGAAATATGAAAATTTGAAAAAAATTGAAGTGAAAAACAAACTTCCTCCCCTCTACGGTTCTGGCGTTAAACGCCCAGTTGTAGCTTGTTTTGGGCATTTAACCCCCATTTGTTGCTTGTTTTGGGCGTTTAACTCCCAGCCAGGCACCCTGGCTGGCGTTAAATGCTATAAATACTTTGTCACTGGGCATTTTTCTAAACGCCCAGGATGTTGTAATTTTGGCATTAAACGCCCATAATGGTACCCATTCTGGCGTTTAACGCCCAGAAAGGTATCTTTACTAGCATTAAACGTCCAGTAGATGCTTCTTTTGGGCGTTTAACGCCCACAATTCCCCTTACTGGCGTTTTTGTGCCAGTGAGCCCCTTTTCTCTGCTTTATGCTCTGAATTCTTCTATAACTCTGTGAACTCATGCAATTGATACTTTACCTTGAAGATTATTTATATTAAACTCGTATAATTATTATTTAAATAACAAATAAGCTTTGCTAATCGCTGGATTGCCTCCCAACAAGCTCTTCTTTATTGTCTTTAGCTGGACCTTGCTGAGCTTTTAATCTAGCCTCAGCTTTGAGCATTCTTGCTCAATATTTCCTTCAAGATAATGCTTGATTCTCTGTCCATTAACAATGAACTTCTTATTAGAATTAATATCTTGAAGCTCCACATAGCCATATGGTGACACACTTGTAATCACATATGGTCCTTTCCACCGGGATTTCAGTTTCCCGGGGAATAATCTAAGCCTAGAGTTGAACAGCAGAACCTTTTGTCCTGGTTCAAAGACTCTGAGTCACAGTTTCTTATCATTCCACCTTTTTGCTTTCTCTTTCTAAATCTTAGCATTTTCGAAAGCATTGAGTCTGAATTCGTCTAGCTCATTCAGCTGGAGCAATCTTTTCTCTCTAGCTAATTTGGCATCAAAGTTTAGGAATCTGGTTGCCCTGTAGGCCTTATGTTCCAGTTCCACGGGCAAATGACAGGCCTTACCATACACAAGCTGGTATGGAGAGGTCCCTATAGGAGTCTTGAATGCTGTTCTGTATGCCCACAGAGCCTCATCCAAGCTTCTTGCCCAATCCCTTCTACGGGTAATTACAGTCCGTTCCAGGATTCTTTTTAGTTCTCTATTAGAGACTTCAGCCTGCCCATTTGTCTGTGGGTGATATGGAGTTGCTACTTTATGGCTAATTCCATATCAGACCATAGCAAAGTAAAGCTGTTTATTGCAGAAGTGAGTTCCCCCATCACTGACTAGTATTCTAGGGACACCAAACCTGCTGAAGATATGTTTCTGGAGGAACTTCAGCACTGTCTTAGTATCACTAGTGGGTGTTGCAATTGCCTCTACCCATTTAGATACATAGTCTACTGCCACCAGAATATACGTGTTTGAGTATGATGGTGGAAAAGGCCCCATAAAGTCAATACCCCATACATCAAAAAACTCAATCTCCAAGATCCCTTGTTGAGGCATGGCGTAACCATGAGGCAGATTACCAGCTCTCTGGCAACTGTCACAGTTACGTATGAACTCTCGGGAGTCTCTATAGAGAGTAGGCCAGTAGAAGCCACATTGGAGAACCTTGGTGGCTGTTCGCTCACCTCCGAAATGGCCACCATATTGTGATCCATGGCAATGCCATAAGATCTTCTGTGCCTCTTCCATGGGCACACACCTACAGATTATTTCGTCTGTACATCTCTTAAAGAGATATGGTTCATCCCACAAGTAGTACTTTGCATCGGTAATTAATTTTTTTGTTTGCTGCCTGCTGTACTCTTTGAGTATGAATCTTACAGCTTTATAGTTTGCAATGTCTTCAAACCATGGTGTTCCTTGAATGGCAAACAATTGCTCATCCGGAAAGGTTTCATAAATCTCAATAGAGGGAGAGGATGCCCCTTCTACTGGTTCTATCCGGGATAGATGCTCAGCTACTTGGTTCTCTGTCCCTTTTTTGTCTCTTATTTCTATATCAAACTCTTGCAGAAGCAACACCCATCTTATGAGTCTGGGTTTTGAATCCTGCTTTGTAAGTAGATATTTAAGAGCAGCAAGGTAAGTGTACACAATCACTTTTGATCCTACTAAGTATGATCTAAACTTGTCAATGGCATAAACCACTGCAAGAAACTCCTTTTCTATGGTTGTGTAAGTTTTTTGTGCATCATTTAGAACATGGATAGCATAATAAATGACATGCAGAAGCTTGTTATACCTCTGTCCCAATACTGCACCAATGGCATGGTCACTGGCATCACACTTTAGTTCGAATGGTAGTGTCCAGTATGGTACAGAAATAACTGGTGTTGTGACCAGCTTAGCTTTCAGAGTTTCAAACGCCTGCAGACACTCTGTGTCAAACATAAATGGCGTGTCAGCAGCAAGCAGATTGCTCAGAGGTTTTGCGATTTTTGAAAAATCCTTTATAAACCTCCTGTAGAATCCTGCATGCCCCAGAAAGCTTCTGATTGCTTTAACATTGGCAGGTGGTGATAATTTTTCAATTACTTCCACTTTAGCTTAATCTACCTCTATTCCCTTGTTTGAAATTTTATGCACAAGGACGATTCCTTCAGTCACCATAAAATGATATTTTTCCCAGTTTAAAACTAGATTGGTCTCTTGGCATCTTTTCAGAACAAGTGCCAAATGGTCAGGGCAGGAGTTGAATGAGTCTCCAAATACTGAAAAGTTATCCATGAAGACCTCCAGAAATTTCTCTACCATATCAGAGAAGATAGAGATCATGCACCTCTAAAAGGTTGCAGGTGCATTGCACAGACCAAAAGGCATCCTTCTGTAGGCAAACACTCCAGAAGGATATGTGAATGCTGTTTTCTCTTGGTCCTGAGGATCTACTGCAATTTGGCTACAACCTGAATAGCCATCCAAAAAGCAGTAATATTCATGACCTGCTAGTCTTTCTAGCATCTGGTCTATGAATGGTAAACGAAAGTGATCCTTCTTGGTGGCCGTATTGAGCCTTCTGTAATCAAAACACATACGCCACCCTGTAACTGTTCTTATAGGAACCAGTTCATTCTTTTCATTATGAACCACTGTCATGCCTCCCTATTTGGGGGACAACTTGGACAGGGCTCACCCAGGGGCTATCAAAAATAGGATAAATAATCCCAGCCTCTAGTAACTTGGTGACCTCTTTCTGCACTACCTTCTTCATGGCTGGATTTAGCCGCCTCTGTGGTTGAACCACTGGCTTAGCATCGTCCTCCAATAGGATCTTGTGCATGCATCTTGCTGGGCTGATGCCTTTAATATCACTTATGGACCACCCAAGAGATATCTTGTGTGTCCTTAGCACTTGAAGTAGTTCTTTCTCTTCCTGTGGATTTAAAGCAGAGCTTATGATCACCGGAAAAGTGTCACCTTCTCCCAGAAATGCATATTTCAGGGATGGTGGTAGTGGTTTGAGCTCAGGTTTAGGAGGTTTCTCCTCTTCCTGAAGAATTTTCAGAGGCTCTTTTATTTCCTCTTATTCCTCCAGATCAGGCTGAACATCTTTAAAGATGTCTTCTAGCTATGATTCGAGACTCTCAGCCATGTTGATCTCCTCTACCAGGGAGTCAATAATATCAACACTCATACAGTCTTTTGATGTGTCTGGATGCTTCATTGCCTCAACAGCATTCAGCCTGAACTCATCCTCATTGACTCTCAAGGTCACTTCCCCTCTTTGGACATCAATAAGGGTTCGTCCAGTTGCTAGGAAAGGTCTTCCTAGAATGAGAGTTGCACTCTTGTGCTCCTCCATTTCTAGCACTATAAAGTCAGTGGGAAAGGCAAATGGCCCAACCTTGACAATCATGTCCTCAATTATGCCTGACGGATATTTAATGGAGCCATCAGCAAGTTGAAGACATATTCGGGTTGGTTTGACCTCTTCAGTTAAGCCAAGCTTTCTGATAGTGGATGCAGGGATTAGATTGATACTTGCCCTGAGGTTACATAGAACTGTCTTGGTACAATTACCCTCTAATGTGCATAGTATCATAAAGCTTCCGGGATCCTTAAGCTTTTCTGGTAAGCTTGTTAGAATGACTGCACTGCATTCTTCAGTGAGAAAAACTTTTTCTGTTTCTCTCCAATCCTTCTTATGACTTAAGATCTTTTTCATGAATTTAGCATAAGAGGGTATTTGCTCAAGTGCCTCGGCAAACGAAATCTTTATTTCAAGAGTCCTGAGATAGTCTTTAAAGCGGGCAAATTGTTTATCCTGTTCCGCTTGGCGGAGTTTCTGAGGATAAGGCATTTTCACTTTATATAATTCAACCTTAGTTGCTGCAGGTATATTTCCTACAGAGGTAGGTTGAGAAGCCTTCTTGAGGGAGTTATTATCAGCACTTGCAGGTGTCTGATCCCTCACTGGCGTTTGAACGCCAAAACTGGACATGGATTGGGCGTTTAACGCCAGATTCCTCTCCTTTTCTAGTGTTTAAACGCCAGAACTGGACATGGATTGGGTGTTTAACTCCAGTTTTTCACCCTTTTCTGGCGTTTGATTGCCAGACTTGTTCCTCTTTGGGCTCTTACTGTCATCAGAGGGATTTTGGGTAGTAGGTTGCTCATCCTCTGTCAGCTGTTTTTTTCTTGGCTTTCTACTGCTTTGAGTTGTGGTATTTAACATTTTTCCACTTCTTAATTGAACTGCTTGGCATTCCTTTGTTATCTATTTTGATAACTACTATTTTGTCTGATTCAATTGTGATTCCATATCCTTGTTAGCAATTTTGGTTTCTTGTTGCATCTCCTTAAATTCTGCTAACTGCCTTGTTATAGAAGATAGTTGCTGATTGAGTTCAACAACTTGTTCTTGAGGACTAAAGTCAGTTGATACTGCCTTAGCTTCTTCTTTCATGGAGGACTCATTACTTATGTACAGATGCTGATTTCTAGCAACTATATCAATAAGCTCTTGAGCCTCTTCAATAGTCTTTCTCATGTGTATAGATCCACCAGTTGAGTGGTCTAGAGATATCTGAGCTTTTTCTGTAAGCCCATAGTAGAAGATGTCTAGTTGTACCCACTCTGAAAACATTTCAGAAGGGCATTTCCTCAGCATCCCTCTGTACCTCTCCCAGGTGTGTTATAAAGGGATTCATCATCCTCTTGTTTAAAGCCTTGGATGTCCAGCCTTAGCTGTGTCATCCTTTTTAGAGGAAAATATTGATTCAGGAATTTGTCTGATAACTGTTTCCATCTTCTTATGCTTGCTGTGGGTTGGTTGTTTAACCACCTCTTAGCTTGATCTTTTACAGCAAATGGAAACAGTAACAGCCTGTTATGGAAGATAGTTGCTGATTGAGTTCAGCAACTTGTTCTTGAGGACTAAAGTCAGTTGATACTGCCTTAGCTTCTTCTTTCATGGAGGACTCATTACTTATGTACAGATGCTGATTTCTAGCAACTATATCAATAAGCTCTTGAGCCTCTTCAATAGTCTTTCTCATGTGTATAGATCTGCCAGCTGAGTGGTCTAGAGATATCTGAGCTTTTTCTGTAAGCCCATAGTAGAAGATGTCTAGTTGTACCCACTCTGAAAACATTTCAGAAGGGCATTTTCTCAGCATCCCTCGGTACCTCTCCCAGGTGTTATAAAGGGATTCATCATCCTCTTGTTTAAAGCATTGGATGTCCAGCCTTAGCTGTGTCATCCTTTTTGGAGGGAAATATTATTTCAGGAATTTGTCTGATAACTGTTTTCAGGTTCTTATGCTTGCTGTGGGTTGGTTGTTTAACCACCTCTTAGCTTGATCTTTTACAGCAAATAGAAACAGTAACAGCCTGTATACGTCCTGATCTACCTCCTTGTCACGCACTGTGTCAGTAATTTGCAAGAACTGTGCCAGAAACTCAGTAGGTTCTTCCTGTGGAATACCGGAATACTGGCAATTTTGCTGCACCATGACAATGAGCTGAGGATTTAGCTCAAAACTGCTTACTTTGATGGGAGGTATACATATGCTACTCTCATATGCAGCAGTAATGGGGTTAGCATATGACCCCAGGGTCCTTCTGGACTGTTCATTTCCATTTAGGTCCATGATAGATAAAATGGAATTGATATGAATTGCAAACAAAATATATTTTTGTTTTTATTTTATTTAAGTAGAACAAACTGAATTATTAGGATAAATAAAATTAATAGGATAAAATAAAATAATTATAAATTAAAATATAAATTTCGAAAACCAAGAGAAAAATAAATTTGAAAACAAAAATAATTACTTAATTAAGAAGATTTGAAAAACTTTGGATATGATTTTTGAAAAAGATTTTCAATTTTGAAATTTCAAAACTAAGATAAGATAGAACAGAATGTTTTTAAAAAAATCTAAATTTTTAAAGGAAAAATCGAAAATTAATTAAAATAAAGAGAAAAGATATTTTTAATTTAATGAAGAAAGAGAAAAATAGTAAAAATGACACAAAACTTAAACTTTTAGATCAAAACAAAGGAAACAAACAGGAAAACTTTGAATATCACGATGAACGCGAAGAACAACTTTTGAAAAATTTTTTAAGAAAACAGAAACGCAAAGGACACCAAACTTAAAAATTTTTATATTCTGAGCACTAATAATTCGAAAAAAAATGAAAGAAAAATAAAATCATGCAATTGACACCAAACTTAAAATATGAAACTAAACTCAAACAGAAAAACTCAATTATTAGTTTATAAAAATTTTCGAAAAAATTAAAAAGAGAAAATAAGGATTTAAAAAAATAATTTCAACCAAAACCATTAATAGGAGATGCAATTTTAGTGACTCTAAACTAAAAAGATAATTTTTTTTCCTAATCTAAGCAACAAAATAAACCGTCAGTTGTCCAAACTCGAACAATCCCCGGCAACGGCGCCAAAAACTTGGTGCACGAATTGTAAATCACACTTTTCACAACTCGTACCACTAACCAGCAAGTGTACTGGGTCGTCCAAGTAATACCTTACGTGAGTAAGGGTCGATCCCACGGAGATTGTCGGCTTGAAGCAAGCTATGGTTATTTTGTAATTCTTAGTCAGGAAATTAATAATAAAAATGGTTGGTTTTATGAAGAGTAATTAACATAAAAAAAATAATACTTGTTATGCAGTAATGGAGAACAGATTGAGGTTTTGGAGATGCTTTGTCTTCTGAACCTCTGCTTTCCTTCCATCTTTCCTCTTCACACATGCAAGGCTCCTTCCATGGCAAGCTGTATGTTGGTGGATCACTGTTGTCAATGGCTACCATCCATCCTCTCAGTGAAAAAGGTCCATGTACATGGCTAATCATCTGTCGGTTCTCACTCGTATCGGAATAAGATCCATTGATTTTTTGCGTCTGTCACTACGCCCAACACTTGTGACTTTGAAGCTCGTCACAGTCATCCCTTCCTAGATCCTACTCAGAATACCATAGACAAGGTTTAGAAGTTCCGGATCTCAAGAATGCTGCCCATTGATTCTAGCTTTTACCACGAAGATTCTGGATTCATGGATTTAAACGCTCTATTGTCAGGAGAGGAATCAAACTCCTGAACCAGAAATCCAAGAGATATACACTCAAGCTATTACAGATAGAACGTAAGTGGTTATCAGGCATGCATTCATAGGTTGAGAATGATGATGAGTGTCATGGATCATCACATTCTTCATGGTTAAGTACGAGTGAATATCTTAGAACGGAAATGAGCGAGTTGAATAGAAAATAGAAGTAATTGCATTAATTATTCGAGACACAGTAGAGCTCCTCACCCCCAATCATGGAGTTTAGAGACTCATGCCATAGAGATACAATGTAAAACGTGAAAATGTCATGAGATCCCAAATAAATCTCTAAAAGTAGTTTTTATACTAAGCTAGTGAACTAGGTTTACAGAAATTTAGTAGACTAAGATAAATAATGCAGAAATCCACTTCCGGGCCCACTTGGTGTGTGCTTGGGCTGAGCATTGAAGCTTCCATGTGTAGAGATTTTTTTGGAGTTAAACGCCAGGTTGTAGCCTGTTTCTGGCGTTTAACGCCAGAATAGGGTAAAGAGTTGGCGTTAAACGCCGATTTGCGTCGTCAAAACTTGGGCAAAGTATGGACTATTATATATTGCTGGAAAGCCCTGGATATCTACTTTCCAACGCAATTGAGTGTAGGGAGGTCAGAATCCAACAGCATCTGCAGTCCTTTTTCAGCCTCTGAATAAGATTTTTGCTCAGGTCTCTCAATTTCAGCCAGAAAATACCTAAAATCACAGAAAAACACACAAACTCATAGTAAAGTCCAGAAATGTGATTTTTGCATAAAACTAATAAAAATACACTAAAAAGTTGCTAGATCCTACTAAAAACTATATGAAAATACCCCCAAAAAGCGTATAAAATATCCGCTCATCAACCTCATAGCTTCATCAAGGCTAAAACTTACGACCCTCCCGTCGATCTCAAATGAGTAAATTCCCGAATAGACATCCAATTTGAACCTAGAGGTCCTAGAAGATGGCCTCCCAAGTAAGATGGATGATGTCCTTTCGGATTCACTAGGTGGCACCTCAAGGATATGAAAATCAATCGGAAATACCAACACATCTTCCGCAATACCCGTCACAGTTATTATGCTTTTATCCGCTAAGACAAAGCTAGCCGCCGACCGCTTCAACGGTGGGAGCTTCAATATATGATAAACGGAAAGAGGCATAATACTAACACATGCACCAAGATCACACATACAATCAATGAATTGAACTCTATCTATGGTACAAGTAACCATGCAGGGGCCCGGATCACCACATTTTTCCGGTAATGCTCCCATCAAAGCCAAAATAGAACTCCCCATTGGAATAGTCTCTAACTCATGGATTCTATCTTTGTTCAAACACAAATCCTTAAGAAATTTTGCATATTTAGATACTTAATGGATAGCATCAAAGAGACGGATAGTTACCTCAACTTTCTTGAACATCTCCACCATTTTGGGGTCAAGCTCTACACGCTTCCTAGCCTTCCTTGCCAATGTAGAAAATGGAATTGGTTGAGCCACTTCCTCCAAAACCTTCTCATCTTTAGAGACTTCACTTTTCGGTTGAGAGATTTCATCTTCAACTACCTCTTGTGCCTCATCTTCCTCTACAATTCCTTCTATCTCAATCTCGTCCTCATCTTGAGTAACTATTATAGGGCTTGGTTCCTTTGGCCTCCTCTCTTGCAATTGGGTTCCGGACCTCAAGGTAATGGCATTGATGCCACCCTTGGAGTTGGGTATAGGTTAAAAAGGAATGGCACTAGAACTCGAGGCTTGAGGAGTGGAGGTAAAAGGTGGTTCCATGCGGGCTAAAAGATCTTGGAGAATAGATGTAAGACCGGTAAGGCCGAAGGCACGTGTAGTTTGAAGTTCTTTTTGTCCTTGGAGAATGGAACACAGTGTATCATCTTGATTGGAAGAAGTGGAAGGGTAGGTGATTTGAGGGGCTTGTGATTGATTGGGTTGAGGTGGTTGTCTTTGATGTGGTGGTTGATAGGTTTGGTAGTTTCTTCCTTGGTTTTGTTGAGGGTATGGTTGGTTTTGTGAGTATCGATTTTGTGAGTTGTTGTTGTTCCATCTTTTCTTTCCATCATTGTCCCTACCTCCTTGTTGATAATTGTCCCGCTATCCTTAGTTGAAATTATCTCTCCAACCTTGATTATAGTTGCTACCCCCTTGATTGTAATTGCCTCCTTGTTGGGGATACCCTTGGTTGAAATTGCCACCTTGTTGGTAGTATCCTTGGTCCGGACGGTCATAGAAATTGTGGGTAGCCGCGAAGGTATTGTTTTTTTTGGAGATTTGGACATTCGTCTGTGTAGTGGGAATAGCAAGAGCAAATACCGCACACTTTTTGGGGGACCAATTGTTGACTATGTTGTTGTTGAGGAGGTGGTGGAGGTTGTTGTTGATGAAATGGAGGTTGTTGTTGATTTATTTGGAGTTGCTTTAGAATGCTTGTCATCTCGCCCAAGGATTTGGCAAGGGCGGCGGTCTCACTACTAGAGGAAACTTCATTTACGGTCTTTGGATGGTTGGTTCTTTGTCTAGCATATTGAGTGGACTCGGCCAAGTTAGTAATGAGTTGCCATGCATCCTCCACCGTCCTATACTTTGACAAAGAACCATTGCTTTAAGCATCCAATAGAGTTTTGTCTTGGGGTATCATTCCTTGGCACACATAGCTAAGCAATACTTGAGTGTCAATCATGTAGTTGGGACATGAGTCAAGAAGCTTTCGAAACTATTCACAATACTCGTATAGAGTCTCCATTTCACCTTGGACAATGCATGAAATCTCTTTCCTTAGCTTGTCCGTCACTTCTACGTGAACGAATTTATCCAAGAACTCCCTTCTAAGCAAGTCCCAATCAAAAATAACCTCACTAGGTAAAGTGTAGAACCACTCCTTGGCTCTTCCCTCAAGAGAGAATGGGAAGGCAAATAACCATATAGCAACCTCATCGGATCCCTCCCGCATAGTTGTTGAGCATACACCTTAAAAGTCCGTGAAACTTCGGTAGAAGATTGATCAAAAAGGTTTTAAGCTCAAAGTTGGCATTCAAGTTTGGGTGAAGCACTTGAAGAGATTGAAGAACAAAGTCTAGTACACCCACTTCCTCAAGAGTAACTCTCCTTGGAACGGCCATAGTGTCGGTGCCTAGATCAATAGAAGAACTATTAGTAGTATCAACGGTAGAGTAGATAGTTCCTTCTTCGAATGACGATTCGGAATAAACCTCAGATATGGTTGGTGAATTAGTAAAAACCTTTTCACCACTTCCGAAGGCTAACCGCCTCCGAGCTTGCCTAATGTGAAGCAAAGTTCTTTCGATTTCTGGATCAAATGGGGCTAAGCTCGGATCCGGTAGTGAACGCATCATACAAGGAAGGAAGTATAGAGCTCATGACAACAAATTGAACTAAACAAAGACTAATCCTAACTAGCAATCAAACAAACAAACAATCAAGAGAAAATTCAAGTATTCACATATCAACATATTCACACTAACCAATAACATGGCACACATATGCAATTCCCCAGCAACGGCGCCATTTTGATGAGAGATTTTATGCCGGTATAGAAATTATCAATAAATCCAATCGTGATTAAAGTCTAACTGACACGCAATTTCACATCAAACAAATCTAAAATCAATAACCGGGAGTATTAGTCCCGAGTCGTACTCCCTAGGAATTGCCTTAGAATGCACATCATTGGTTAGGAAGTCTTTTGTGGTTTTGGAGTTTAGTGTAAGGATTCAAGCTAACAAAAGTGGGCAACAATCAATCAAGATAAAAGCCTTGGCTAAGGGTGAGTATTAGAAGTTCCATCATTATAGCTTCCATCAATTATGATAACAATTGATCATTACTTCACTTAGGTAACTTCTAACTATGGAGGAAAGTCAAGTGAAAATAATCAACTTGAGTCACAAGTCCTAGTCTAACCCTAGGGAAGTCTAGCTTTAGTGACGCACAAGTCAATTAGCAATCTCCAATTGGTAATCAACAAAGGACATTAACTATTCAAGTGTCTCCAACAACTCAACCCCTAAGCCAAGAAAGAGGAATCTACTCCATAGCTAGGGTTGTCATTTTCTCAAACAATTGGTGAGCAATAGTGAGAGACATTATGAAATTAAGAAAATGAATTGAATTTAAGCTATGTAATTCAAGCAATCATCAACAATCAAACAATTGAAATCAATGAACATGAAATTCCTCAATTCATTAATCAAAATCAAAGTAGCAAAGTCTAAATCTAAAATCCAAAGTGGATTGAACAAAAAGAACACTAATTGAGAGTAGGAAAATTAAATCTACAACTTGAGTCAAAGTAAAATTGAAATTGATCTCACCAAAGGAATCCAAGAAGAATTGGGATTGAAAGTTGGAAGAGCAAAATCCTAAAGAGAAGTTGGAGTTTCTCTCTCTACAAAATGTAACTAACTAAGAAAAATATCTCAAAAAATGTGTGAATGAGTGAATGGATGTAGATCTGTTCAATCCTTAGTCTTCTTATGCCTTTTTCTGCCACAATTCTGCTCCAAACAGGGTCTGTAACTCCCCTGAAATTGCCAGTCACATTTTCTCTTTAAAAGTCACGTGCAGGCATCGACGGGTACGCACACAGCACGCGTACGCGTCCTTGGAGCTTTACAATCCACGAGCATGCGTGAAGCCCGCGTGCGCGTCTATGAGGTTCTGGCATAGCCATGCAAATGCACCGGCTTCTGGCTTTGGATTCTTCACGCCGATCTTGGTAGCGCGCATCCATGCATACATGCAAGGCACGCGTGCGTGTCACTGCTCAAAACTCCAAAGCTCCATTTTCCATGCTCCTTCCCTTTATGCATGCTTCCTTCCTCTCTTCCAGGCCATCCTTGCCCTATAAACTCTGAAATCACTTAACACATATCAAATTTAATGTAAAAGAACATGTTTTCATCCATGAAGCAAAATTGTGAAAGGAACACAGAATCATGCATTTTTATATGAATAAGTGTGAAAAAAACATTGATAAAACCCTCAAAATTCATACGAGATAAACCCTAAAAACAGGGTTTATCATGGACCGTGCTTGCTATGTGATTGATCTCATATCTCTCTTTTTCTACGTTGCATAGCAACCATGTTTCTCACTTCTTGTCAATTGGATGATTCATTATCCTTTCACAATTTCTTGATTCTTGCTTGAATTCTTTTGTGCTCCTTTATTACTTGTTTGTTTATCTTAACCTTCAAATTTCTTTTAAAGTATCTCAAGCACACTAGAATGGGTGAAGTGCATACTTCTTTTTTGTAATTCTGATATAGCTTTCTTTGCTAGTGTGTGTGTTCTAAACCGCGCAACTTAGAATTCACACACTTGTTTCCTTCATGTCACAAACTAATTCACTCACTCATTTTAGTGATTCATGCCTCATTCCAACAATATATGCTTCCTTGCTTTTGCATTTTCTCATCTTATGGTGTTAATTTCTATTCTTCATGGATGATTCACCATTAAGCAACAAGTGAAGCAAGAGAAGAACACACAGCAGTCGATTGATCCACCAGCTGAGGGTGGCAATTCGAGAAGTCGCCATACCCCCTTGCTCATCTCTGATTGCACCGAGGATGGTGCAAACCTTTAAGTGTGGGGGGTCATCACTAATCGGCAATCTTGGGTGAATAATTCTAATCCCAATACTTTCACATTTTATTTTTCTTAGTTTGTATAGATCTTAGAGCTTTAATTGCTTTTTTTTTTATTTTATTTCATGTCCTTTCACATATATAATAAGATTAGTTAAAATAATGAAATTTTCCAAGAAATATATTCTTAATAGGGCATTAATATCATAATTAATTTGAGTTGGTATTTGTTTCATTGAAACTTGTTTGAAATATATTGTAGAACATGCTTTTTTTGAGCTAAGAACACACATGCATCTAAGTTTTGAGCCTAATTGTGTGGTTGCATCATATTAACCACTATTTTCATTCTTGTGTGTGTTATTCTCTTTCTATTATTGCAATCTTTAATTTGTTTGATTCTTTATGTCCATTATTTGATGTATATAAGCATTTATATGATTGAGGTCTTTATTTCAAATAGATCACTTACCCAAATAGCCTACCCTTTTATCTTCCTTTGTTAACCAATTTTGAGCCAATTTTAATACCCTTTTGTTCCTTATTTTAGCACATCACTACCTCTAAGTGAAAAATAATAAATGTCCTTCGTTTAGATCTTTGGTTAGCTTAGGCTAGTGATAGTGTGTATCATTCAAGTGTGGAAAAGTTTGGGAACATTGGTAGAGATAAAAGTATTTCTTTGTGTTTTTTGTTAAAGATCTTAGGAATTGGGTACTTACTCATGCATTAAAAGTTTAAGCCATATGCATTGATACTTTTGTATATATTTTATTTTGAAAAAAAAAAGAAGAAGAGAAAAAGAAAAATCAAAAAGAAGGAAAAGAAAAAGAGAAATTGAAAGCAATAAAAAGGGGACAAATGTTAACCTCAAAGTAAAGTAATAAGAATAATGCATATGGGATGTGAATTGAAGAGAATGCATGAGTGTGTGAAAAAAGTGAATAATGGGTAGTTAGGTTTAAATTTGAATTGTATAGGTTGTTATGTGTGTTAGTGAGAGCTTAAGTTAATCAAAGATTCAAATTCAAGCTCACTTGACCATATATAACCTTACCTTGACCCTAGCCCCACTACAACCATGAAAAGTCCTCATGATATTTGAATGCATGCATTAAATGATTGTTGATTGTTAAATGAAAAACAAATCTTAGAAAGTTTAATTAGAGGAGAATTGAGTGAATTGACCCTAAACACTTGAGCGAATAGAATGTATACACATCCGGTGAGGGGTTCGATTGCTCGATTACATGTTTTCACCTTTGATTATCCCCTTTATTGCAAGTTGTTAAATTCTTTTCAATAACTCAATTTAATTGTGGATTTGATTTGATTGAAATTGCTTTAGCCCTTATGTTTATGTATATATTCTTGGAAATTGATTTATTTTGACTAAGTAGTTGCAATCATTTAGATAGATTGAATATAGGTAGTTTCCTTGCTTTGAATAAATGTAATACCCCTTTCTTGTTTCTTTCTTGTGTTTAGCATGAGGACATGCTATTGTTTAAGTGTGGGGATGTGATAAATTCACATTTCATTGTATTTATTTGCTCTAATTGGGTAATTTTATCAACTTTTCATACATTTAATCAATGAAATAGCATGGTTTTGTGAATCTCTCCTAATTTGTGCTTAAGAGTGAAAACATGCTTTTTAGGCCCTTAATTTGCTAAATTTTATTCACTTTAATTCCATTTAATGCCTTGATGTGTTTGCTAAGTGATTTCAGGCTTACAGGGCTAATATGGATTGAAGAAGTCAGGAAAAAGCATGCAAAAGTGGAGAATTCTAAAAGAAATAGAGTTTGGAGATTTTCAGCAAGTGTGCATACACACAATGATGCGTGTGTACGTAGAGGTGGATGTTCATGCAGTCATGCGTATGCATAGTGATGCGTGCATAGGAACGAAGAGAAAATCAGCAAGTGTGCGTACGCACACATCTGTGCGTATGCACAAGTCCCAACATGTGACCTCATTAAATGCAAAATGCTGGTAGCGATTTTTAGGCCTCCAGAACCCAATCCAACTCATTTCTAAAGCTATTTCAACCCTAATTGAAGAGGAAACAAGGGGAGAGCAATTAGGTTTAGTTCAAGACATGATTTAGATCATTTCTAGAGAGAGAATCTCTCTCTTCTATCTAGAATTTAGGGTAGATTAGTTAAATTTCTCTTAGATTGATACTTTAATTCTTGTATTGATTTAGTTTCTTTACTATTTCTTGTTCTAGCATCTTACTTCTTTTAGTTTCACTTGTTATTTCTTTTATTTGGTTATTTTTTGTTGATGAACTCTTGTTAATTTGAATTTCTGTTAATGCAATTTAATGTTTTTTTTTATTGTTATTTAATTGAGTTGTTATTATTATTTTCTTGCTTTTGGTAGCTTTAGAATTTATTGTTATTGCAATTTAATGTGATTTTATTTACATGCACACCAAGTGTTTGATAAAATGCTTGGCTTAGTTTTAGTGTAGTTTTTCCCCACTCTTGGCTTGGAATTGAGGACTTTGGTGACCTTGAGTCATTCATGTCCATTCTTGATTGATATATTAGGGTAGTTAGTTGATTTGGTTTCCACTAACGCTAGTCTTTCACTAAGCTAATTAGTGAGTTGGCTAGCACTTGTGGATTGAGATCAATTATGCTTATTTGACTTATCCTCGATGTTAGGGTTGACTAAGTAGGATTAACTATTCATGATCATCATATGTTTGTGGTCAATGGCTAGGATAGGTAACCTTAACTCTCACTCCTTGCCAACAGGTTTCTAGCATTTGAATTTTCCTTTCTCTTGATTATTGCCTTGAGTTTACTTGCTTTTGATATTTAGTTGTTTGTTTCTTTAATTTCTTGCTATTTACATTTCTTGCCTCTTGCAATCAAAATCCCCATTCCCTCTTTAGTACTATTGGATGATTCCTTCAATCCATTCAGACTCAGAGAGATCATATTGACTTGCTGAGTCAATATTTTGTTCTGAGCCAATATGGCATTCAGATTATCAATTTCAAGAACTCCCTTCCTCTGAGGCGTCCCATTACTCACATGATTCCTTTCAAAAGTGTGCATGAACTGGTTATTTGCAACCATGTCAATAAGTTCTTGAACTTCTGCAGGCGTTTTCTTTAGGTGAATGGATCCACCTGCAGAATGGTCTAATGACATTTTAGATAATTCAGACAGACCATCATAGAATATATCCAGGATGGTCCATTCTGAAAGCATGTCAGAAGGACACTTCATGGTCAGTTCCTTGTATCTCTCCCAAGCTTCATAGAGGGACTCACCTTCTTTCTGTTTGAAGGTTTGAACATCCACTCTAAGCTTACTAAGCTTTTGAGGAGGAAAGAACTTTGCTAAGAAAGCCGTGACCAACTTATCCCAAGAGTTTAGGCTGTCTTTAGGTTGAGAGTCCAACCATATTCTAGCTCTGTCTCTTACAGCAAACGGGAAAAGCATAAGCCTGTAGACCTCGGGATCAACCCCATTGGTCTTAACAGTATCACAGATTTGCAAGAATTCAGTTAAGAACTAAAAAGGATCTTCTGATGGAAGTCCATGAAACTGGCAGTTCTATTGCATCAGAGAAACTAATTGAGGTTTCAGCTCAAAATTGTTTGCTCCAATGGCAGGGATTGAGATGCTTCTTCCATGTAAATTGGAATTTGGTTCAGTAAAGTCACCAAGCATCTTCCTTGCATTGTTATTATTTTCGGCCATGTCTCCTTCTTTTTCGAAAATTTCTGTCAGATTTTCTCCAGAGAGTTGTGCTTTAGCTTCTCTTAGCTTCCTCTTCAGAGTCCTTTCAGGTTCAGGATCAGCTTCAACAAGAATGTTCTTATCCTTGTTCCTGCTCATATGAAAAAGAAGAGAACAGAAAATATGGAATCCTCTATGTCATAGTATAGAGATTTCTTATTTAAGTATAAGAAGAGAATAACGGAGGAAGGAAAAGATAAGAATCCAAACACAAGGGAGAGGAATGAGTTCGAATTCTTGGGTGAAAGAGGAGTGTTAATAGATGAATAAATAAACAGAAGGAGATGAGAGATGAGAGAATTCGAAAATTAAATAAATTAAAATAAAAGTATTTTTGTTTTTAAATTGAATTTTAAATAAAAATTCAAAAATTTAAAAAGAAAAATAAAATTAAATCAAATTAAAATTTAAAATAAATAGTTAATTAAAAAGAAATTTTGAAAAAGAGGAAAGTGATTTTCAAAAATTAGAGAGAGAGTTAGTTACGCAGTTTTGAAAAAGATATGATTGAAACAAAAAGATAGGATTAGTTCGAAAGGATTTGAAATTTAATTTTGAAAAGATAAGAAGTTAGAAAAGATTTTGAAATTAATTTTGAAAAATGATATGATTGAAACTTAATTTGAAAAAGATTTGAAAAAGAAATTTAAAAAGATTTGATTTTCTGAAATCAAAGTTGATTACTTGACTAACAAGAAACTAAAAGATAGTATTTTAAAGTTTAAAGATTGAACCTTTCTTACTAGGCAAGTAACAAACTTAAAATTTTTGAATCAATCACATTAATTGTTAGTAAGATTTTGAAATTATGAAACAAAATAAGAAAAGATTTTGAAAATCAATCATAAAGTTTTCGAAAATATGAAGGAAAAATTGAAAAAAGATTTGATTTTTGAAAAAGGTTTGAAAAAGATAGAATTTTTAAATTGAAAATTCGATTTGACTCATAAGAAACAACTAGATTTTAAAAATTTTTTAAAAGTCAACTCAAATTTTCGAATTTTATGAGAAGAAAAAGAGAAAGATAATTTTTTGATTTTTTTTTGAATTTTAATGATGAGAGAGAAAAACATCAAAAAGACTCAATGCATGAAAATTTTGGATCAAAACACATAATGCATGCAAGAACACTATGAATGTCAAGATGAACACCAAGAACACTTTGAATGTCAAGATGAACACCAAGAACTTATTTTTGAAAATTTTTAAGAAAAGAAAAAACATGCAAGACACCAAACTTAGAAATTTTCAATGTTGAGACATTAATAATTCAAAAATGCATATGAGAAACAAGAAAATACACAAAACAAGAAATTTTAAAGATCAAACAAGAAGACTTACCAAGAACAACTTGAAGATCATGAAGAATGGAATGCATGAATTTTTGAAAAATGCAAGAAAGAGATAAACATGCAATTGACACCAAACTTAAAAACTGACACAATACTTAAACAAGAAACATCAAATATTTTTGGTTTTATGATTTTATTAATTTTTTTTCAAAAATTAATTTTGAAAAAGAAAATAAGGATTTCGAAAATCTTTAATAGGAATTCCAGGAATCTTGCAATGTTAGTCTAAAGCTCCAGTCCAGGAATTAGACATGGCTCACTAGCCAGCCAAGCTTTTAGTGATAGCTCCGGTCCAAAACACTAGACATGGCCAATGGCCAGCCAAGCTTTAGCAGATACAAATCAGGCATACAACGGCTGATACTTCATCCAACTTTATTCTATGCTGATAGGTGGAAGCCCCAGTCCAAATGAATTAGACATGGCTTTACAGCCAGCCAGGCTTCAACATGCTTCATGAAACTCTAGAATTCATTCATAAAAATTCTGAAGAAAAATATATTTTTGAAAATATTTATTATTATTTTTTTTCGAAATTAAGAATAATAAAAACAAAAAAGCATAAAATTAAAATAAAATTACCTAATCTGAGCAACAAGATGAACCGTCAGTTGTCCAAACTCGAACAATCCCCGGCAACGGCGCCAAAAACTTGGTGCACGAAATTACGATCATCAACAATGGCGCCAAAGACTTGATGCTCTCAAATGTGAATCACACTTTGTCACAACTTCGCACCACTAACCAGCAAGTGCACTGGGTCGTCCAAGTAATAAACCTTACGTGAGTAAAGGTCGATCCCACGGAGATTGTCGGCTTGAAGCAAGCTATGGTCACCTTGTAAATCTCAGTCAGGCGGATTCAAATGGTTATGGTGAATTGATAATAAATATAAATAAAATATAAATTAGGATAGAGATACTTATGTAATTCATTGGTGAGAGTTTCAGATAAGCGTATAGAGAGGCTTTCGTTCCTCCTGAACCTCTGCTTTCCTGCTGTCTTCATCCAATCATTCCTACTCCTTTCCATGGCAAGCTATATGTTGGGCATCACCGTTGTCAATGACTACATCCCATCCTCTCTGTGAAAATGGTCCAATGCGCTGTCACTGCATGGCTAATCATCTGTCGGTTCTCGATCATACTTGAATAGGATTTACTATCCTTTTGCGTCTGTCACTACGCCCAGCACTCGCGAGTTTGAAGCTTGTCACAGCCATCCCTTCCTAGATCCTACTTGGAATACCACAGACAAGGTTTAGACTTTCCGGATCTCAGGAATGGCCATCCATGGGTTTTAACTTATACCACAAAGACTCTAATATCTCGGACTCGGTCCTCTGTATTAGATATCTAAGAGATATTCATTCTAGCTTGTTTGCATATAGAACGGAAGTGTTTGTCAGGCACGCGTTCGTAAGTGAGAATGATGATGAGCGTCACATAATCATCACATTCATCATGTTCTTAGGTGCGAATAAACATCTTAGAATAGGAATAAGCTTGAATTGAATAGAAAAACAGTAGTACTTTGCATTAATACTCAAGGAACAACAGAGCTCCACACCTTAATCTATGGTGTGTAGAAACTCTATCGTTGAAAATACATAAGAACAAGGTCCAGGCATGGCCGAGAGGCCAGCCCCCAAAAAGGTCTAAGATAGCATAAAACTAATCAAAGATAGATCCGAAGATGTAAATACAATAGTAAAATGTCCTATTTATACTAAACTAGTTACTAGGGTTTACAGAAATGAGTAAATGATGCAGAAATCTACTTCCAGGGCCCACTTGGTATGTGCTTGGGTTGAGCATTAAGATTTACACGTGTAGAGGCTTCTCTTGGAGTTGAACGCCAGTTTGTAACCTGTTTCTGGCGTTTAACTCCACTTTGCAACCTGTTTCTGGCGTTTAACTCCAGAATGTAACATGGAACTGGCGTTGAACGCCAGTTTGCGTCATCTAAATTCCGGCAAAGCATAGACTATTATATATTTCTGGAAAGCCCTTGATGTTTACTTTCCAACGCAATTAAGAGCGCGCCATTTGGAGTTCGGTAGCTCCAGAAAATCCACTTTGAGTGCAGGGAGGTCAGAATCCAACAGCATCTGCAGTCCTTCTTCAACCTCTGAATTTGATTTTTGCTCAAGTCCCTCAATTTCAGCCAGAAATTAACTGAAATCAAAGAAAAATACACAAACTCATAGTAAAGTCCAGAAATGTGAATTTTAATTAAAACTAATAAAAATATATTAAAAACTAATCAAATCATAATAAAAACTATGTAAAAATAATGCCAAAAAGCATATAAATTATCCGCTCATCAAGGACCCCTAAGACTCCTCTTGACACTCTTCCAAGAAACACTAAGGTGAACCCAAGAGAAGAGTGTAAGGCCTTCACCTCTGAGGTAGAGGCTAAATATGAAGAGATTGGGAAGGCCTTGAACGCGAGTGAGGAAGTCCTAAATGGGCACTCAACGCCCAAGATGGTAGAGAACCTAGCACTGAACGCCAGTGAGGAACCCTTCACTGGGTGATCAACGCCCATCCTGGCAGCTAGCCTGGTGCTGAACGCCAGTGAGGAACCCCTCACTGTGCGTTCAACTCCCATCTTGGCAGCAGAGCTGGCATTGAACGCCAGCCAGGGAGCACTGGCTGGGCAGTCAACGGCCATCCTAGCAGCTAGCCTGGTGCTGAATGCCAGTGAGGAACCCTTCATTGGGCGTTCAACACCCAATCAGCCTGGGAAGCAGGCATTGAACGCTAGGAAGGATACCCCTGCTGGGTGTTCAATGCCTAAAATGCTAAAGGGACTGGCGTTTAACACCAGTAAGGGTGCACAGCATGAGCGTTTAACGCCCAATAAGCTAACAGAGCTAGTGTTAAACGCCGGTAAAAGCACACCTTCTGAAAGTTCAAAACCCACTCAAGAAACCCCTATTCCAGAACCAAAGGAAGGCAAGGCTCATATAAAGACAATAGAGGTTCCTTTGCATGCACTTCTGTAGTGCATGAGTTTTGATGAACACTCATCCTCTGATGAGGATGAAGACACTAGGGAGGAGCAAGTTCCTCGGTACCTAGGAGCTCTTGTGAAGCTGAATGCCAAGTTATTTGGTACAAAGCCCCTGGAGGAAGAACCTCCATTGCTTTCCAAAGAAATCCATGCTTTGGTTTAGCAGAAGCTACCACAGAAGCTTCCAGATCCTGGACGCTTCCTGATCCCTTACACCATAGGCACCATGATCTTTGAGAAGGCTCTGTGTGTCCTAGAGTCAAGTATAAAACTCATGCCACACTCTGTAATGGAGAAGCTAGGAATCCTTGAGGTACAAGCTGCAAACATCTCACTAGAGATGGCAGACAAGACAATAAAAAATCCATATGGCTAAGTAGAGGATGTCTTGGTGAAAGTTGAAAATTACTACATCCCTGAAAACTTCATAGTCTTGGATATTGGAGAGGATGAGGATGACTCTATCATCCTTGGATGACCTTTCCTACCCACTGCCAATGCTATCATTGATGTGGCCAAGGGAGAACTGACTCTACAACTAGGAGAGGATCACATCTTATTCAAGATGCCTCATCCCAATTCTTCCTCTGAGAAAAGAGAGATAACTATGCAACACTTAGTGTTCTAACCCTCTCTTTTTGTGCATAGCCTCACAGAGCCCCAAGACATCAATTCTAAGTTTGGTGTTGGGCAGCCATCAACAAGCTCAAAGCACAAAGGTGCTAGGAAGAATGTACCTAAAGGCTAGAGGGACAAAAAACTCCCAACAGAAGGCCTCTCACTTTGCATAAGAGTTTTCTTCACCAAGAAACCAATCATACCACATACAGTTAGTTGTGTCCTATCTCTATAGCATTTAGAGCTCATTCATGAGAGGACAGGAAGAAAGTTCACTGTAAGGGGCGACAATCTAAGCCCATACTCACCTTCGTAAGGAGCTAACCGTCAAGCTAATGATGTTAAAGAAGTGATTATTGGGAGGCAACCCAACCTTCATTAATTATTTTTATCTTCTTTTATTTTGTTTTTCCTTAATTTATAATTTTGGTTCATAATCATGTGCAGGAGTCAGAACAGAGACAGAAATGTTACAGCAGTGAAAATAGAATACTCTGAATGGAGTGTTATCAAAGTTGAACGCCAGCCAGGGAGCTCTGGCTGGGTGTCCAATGCCCCAAATGGGCACCATTACTGGCATTGAACGCCAGCCAAGGAGCAGCCCCTGGGCATTCAAACGCCAGTGCAGAGAAGCAGGGAATTTGGATTCCCTAGCCTCTCAAGACCAGTGGGTCCCACAACATCTTTACCTACCCCACTTATTCCCTTTTACTTTCACACTTTCCCTTACACACTTCCCTATAAACCCTAGCCCAATCACAACCATGTCACTTTCCCAAAACTATCATAACTCCCACCAACCCCCACCCACTTTAAAATCAAATTTCCCTCCCATTTATCCACCCATGGCCAAACCTAACCCTACCCCACTCCTATAAATACCCCTCATTCTAACCCTTCATACACACAACTCTCATACACCACAATACACCCCACGGCCGAATCCTCTGTCTCCCTCTATCTTCTTCTATCTACTCGATTCTTCTCTTTTCTTTATTTTTTCTCGAGGATGAGCAAAGTTTTAAGTTTGGTGTTGGAAAAGCATAGCTTTTTTATTTCTATTACCATTCAAGGCACGCAAGGTTGGGGAGCCCTCTAGAAAGAGGAAAGGAAAGGAAGTAGTTGCCTCCTCTGAATCTTGGAAGATGGAAAGATTCATCACCAAAATCCACAACGACCACTTCTATGAAGTAGTGGTAGAGAAGAAAGTGATCCGTGAGGTCCCTTTCAGGCTCAAGAAGAATGAGTATCCAGAAATCCGAAGAGAGATCCAAAGAAGAGGTTGGGAAGTCCTAACCATTCCCATTCAAGAGGTTGGGATCCTAATGGTGCAAGAGTTCTATGCTAATGCATAGGTTACTAAAAACTATGACATTGGTGTGAACCCAAATCCAAGGATTTGGAGCACCATGGTTCGAGGGAAAATCCTAGATTTTAGCCTGGAAAGTGTGAAGTTGGTGTTAAACTTGCCTTGAATGCAAGGAGATCCTCATCCTTATACTAGGATAGTCAACTTTAAACAGAGATCGAATCAAGTGCTCTCAGATATTTGTGTGGAAGGAGCACAGTGGAAAAGGGATTCCCAAGGCAAGCCCATTCAATTAAGAAGAGTTGACCTCAAGCCCATAGCTAGAGGATGGTTGGAATTCATTCAACGTTCCATCATCCCCACTAGCAACCGGTCAGAAGTGACTATTGACAGAGCTATCATGATCCATTGCATCATGATTGGGAGTGAGGTGGAAGTACATGAGGTGATTCCTCAAGAATTGTACAAGATACTTGAGAAGCCTTCCACCAATGCAAAGTTGGCATTCCTACACCTCATCTCTCATCTATGCAATTCATCTAGAATTGTCATAGAAGAAGACATATCCATTTGGGAGGACAAGCCCATCACTAAGAAGAGGATGGAGCAAACTAGAGAGCATGCACAAGAGCCTGTGCATCTACCTCAGCATGAGATCCCTGAGATGCCTCAAGGGATGTATTTTTCTCTTCAAAGCTATTGGGATCAATGGCATGCTTCTCTTGGAGAAATAAGCACTAACATGGAGCAACTGAGGTTAGAGCATCAAGAGCATACTACCACCCTCAATGAAATAAGAGAAGATCAAAGAGCCATAAGGGAAGAACAAAGGGCTATGAGGGAAGAGCAACAAAGGCAAATGAGTGACATTGAAGAGATCAAGCACCACATTGGATCCTCAAGGAGGAGTACTAGCCGCCACCATTAAAGGTGGTTTTGTTCTCTTTACACCCCTTTCTTTTTCTGTTTTCTGTCATGTTGTGTTATCTGTTCTCTTGTTCTTGTTGCATGATCATTTGCATTGATGTCTTAAGGATGTAAAATGTTCCATATATCTCTTACCTTGCTTAAAAGAAAATTTTATTTGAAAAGAATTGAGAGATACATGAATTTCAAGTTTATAATAAGAATAGTTTAACTATTTTGACATGGTGACATTGCTTTTGTTTTCTGAATGTATGAATAAACAGTGCATTTTTGAAGTTAGAATTTTAGAATGTTGGCCCTTGAAAGAATGTTGAAAAATGAAAAATATTATTGATAATTTGAAAAATCCAAAAATTGATTCTTGAAGCAAGAAAAAGTAGCAAAAGAAAGAAAAAAAAAAGAAAAAGCATGTTGCAAAAGAAAAAAAATAATAATGCATACGAAAAAAATTGGCGAAAAAAAAGAAAAAAAAAATAATAAAGAGAAAAATCCATTATTACCCAAAAATGTAGGAAAATGAGGACAGATTGAAAAAGCCAGTAACCCTTTAAACCAAATGGCAAGGGTAAAAGGATCCAAGGCTTTAAGCATCAGTTGTTAGGAGGCGCTACAAGGAATAAAATCCTGGCCTAAGTGGCTCAACCAAGCTGTCTCTAACCATGTGCTTGTGGCATGAAGGTGTCAAGTGAAACGCTTGAGACTGAGCGATTAAAGTCGTGGTCCAAAGAAAAAAGAGTGTGCTTAAGAACTCTGGACACCTCTATCTGGGGATTCTAGGAAAGCTGAATCACAATCCAAAAGGATTCACCCAGTTAAAGTGTCTGTGGCATTTATGTATCCGGTGGTAATACTGGAAAACAAAGTTCTTAGGGTCACGGCCAAGACTCTAAAAGCTGTGTTCAAGAATAAAAAAGAGCTTAACTAGGAGAGTTAATAATATCATCTGGATTCTAAGTTCCTAAAGAGACCAACATTTGTAAGTTTCAATGGATAGTGAAATACCAAAACTAATCAGAAGCAAAAAGCTACTAAGTCTCGCTCATCTAATTGAAACTGAGATTCATTGGAAACTTTGAGATTTATTGTATCTTAATTTTCATTTTTATCCTACTGTGTTTTTAGTTGCTTGGGGACAAGCAACGGTTTAAGTTTGGTTTTGTGATGAGCGGATATTTTATGCACTTTTTGACATCATTTTCATATAGTTTTTAGTTGTTGAGTTTTTATTAAGTTTTCATAGGTTTTAGTATTAAATTCACATTTTTGTTTTCCACTATGAGTTTTTGTGTTTTTGTACAATTTCAGGTATTTTCTGGCTGAAATTGAGAAGCTGGAGCAAAAGTCTGATTCAGAGACAGAGAAAGCACCGTAGATACTGTCCGGATCTAACCTCCTTGCACATGGAAGAACTTTTCTAGAGCTAAAGAAATCTAAATGGAGCTTTATCAACTGCTATGGAAAGCTGACTTCCAGAGCTTTCCAATAGTCAATACTTTGCTTCAGATTAGAAGGCCCAAAACTGGCATCCAACGCCAGCCTCCTGCCCCCTTCCAGGCGTCTAGCGTCCAAAGAGTAGAGACTAGCATCCAAACACCCAGAGAGGACCCCCTAGCCAGTGTTCAATGCCCTAGAGGCTCCCTATCACGTGGATCTCATCAAAGCTCAGCCTAAACACTCACCAAGTAGGCCCCATAAGTGGATTTTAGCACTACATAGACTGTTTTACCCTTACTAGTCATCTGTTTAGTATTTAAGAGTTATTTTTACGTAATCATACGAACATTTTGAGGGAGACACACCATATTCCAGTTTTATCATTGTATTTTCTTTCAGTATGACTTTCTAAACCTCCGAGGTTGAGAGGACGAGCCCTGCTGAGTCCTATGAAGTAATAAAAGTATTACTGTTTTTCTTCGATCCGTGTTTGATTAATTCTAAGATGTATACTCGTTCTTCAACATGGTGAATAGGATGATCAGTGACAATCAGCTCTGTTCATTATACTAAGAAAAACGTGCCTAACAAATACCTGTGTCTACTTGGGTTCGTGTGAATACTTCAGTGGAAAGCATTGAACTGCCAGCTTGATTTTACATCTCTCAGATGGCTAATCCACAACTTCATTGGGGACTTCTTGAGACACCACTTCATCCAATTTACGGGGAGATTAGGGTCTCTGTGGTAGAGGCTAGAATCCAAAGATACAACATTCTCTGATCTGGAAGATACGACCTTGTCAGTGGCGCTTTGCAATTGAAGTGTCACACTCTTGGTTGTGAGGAAAAAGGGGTTTTAAATCAAGGAACAAAAGATTAAAAGAACTAAGCAATGATAAAAATTGAAATCAATGCAAGTAAAAAGGGAACAAGGTTAAAACTAGTGAAAATGCAATGATATGTAAAAAGAGCCTTGACTTGGGAATGAGAATCCAAGGAATCCTATCATTGCCATAACCACAACTATGAAAACTATGATGAGTCTGTCTCGCCTAGTTAACCCCTAGCATCGATGTCAAGCAAGCATAATTGACCTTAATCCATAAGTCCTAGCTAACTTACCAAACTAGTTGATAAAAAGCTAGCGTCAATGGAAACAAGAGTCAACTAACTATCCAAGAATTACCACTAAATGTCGGATATTATGACTCTAGTATTCTAGGAACTCAAATCCCAAACCAAGGTGTGAAAATCTACTCCAAATCCATAATTGGCATTTTCAGAAATACCTTGTGGGCATAAAATCAAAACATGTAAAATTGCAAAAGATAATGAAAACTATAACCAAAATATTCACAATATCAACAATTACCATTCAATCAAACATAAAGGAAGCATAAAACATTAAATTCTTCAATCAAAATTTCAAGATAATAAAATTGCATATATAAACAAAGTAACTTGAACCATGAGAACATGAAAGCAAAAGTAGTGAAATTAAAGAGGAAATTGAGAGTACTTACAAAAGAGTTGATCAACATCCAAGATTAAAGCTTGCTATAAAATGCTACAATTGAAACTACAGAAACCCTATAAGAGAATTCTCTACTCTACTCTACTCCTACTCCTAATTAACTATGCAAAAAATGTAAAATGAGGCCTCCTACTCTAATACTCACTAATGGCTTCAATTCCTCTTGATATAGTGTAATAACCCTAATTTTCGAATACGTGAGATATTTTCTGAAAGTACGGATTTCTCCAGAAGATCGGTAAAGGGAACACCTCTAATGTATCATCAAGCATCTCAATCCTCATTGTCATTATGTCATCTTTAAGCTAGAACATCCTTTTAGGCAAGCTCAACAATGCAATCACGAAAAACCTAGTTTTTGAACCGTATCGGTTAGGAGTTTTGATTCTAGTTTCTATAAATAGTCTCAGTTTGACGAACCAGACTTGATTCATGAGAGAAGAGAGATAAAATTATAATATCATCATTATATGAGTATTAGAAGCTTCTTGAATAATATTATAAGATTACCTGATCAGTTTTAGTTAAAAACAGAAAATCAGTTTAACCGGGTTCACAGTTTACTGGTGCAGCTTAGCACCAGCACTCCTTGATGACTTTAGCAATGCTAAGGCCTCATCATACATGTTCTATTCTCATAATAAATATGTTACTAGTATCATTTATGCTAGTAGCTCAAAAAAGAATTTTTAGAGATGTTTTTACAAGTGTTCTGATACATCTAGTTTTAGTAGTTATACACCTGAGATATTTTAATATTATTTTAACTCACCAAGACCTCCAAGGCTGTCTTATTTCTTCATTTTGGCCGAAAATAACAAGAGAGAAAAGAGAGAAACTTTCATGCACACTTAATCTTCAAAGCTTGATTTCTTTTGAACTAAAACTCAAATCAAAACTCCGATTTCACCAAAATGATCCTCTCTTCTTCCTCTACATAACCATATAACATATCAAGGCTAGAAATAAGGTGAGATGGCTGTCTCCCTCCCTCTTCAATTCGGTTTTCAAGGAAACATGCTTAAACAAGTGTTTTCTTAATGTTTTTCCTTAGATCTCTTGCTTAGCTTGACTTGTGAGCCAAGAATCTTCAATTCCCGGCACGTTTAAGGTGTGGAATCCCTTTCTAACATTCTGAGTGAGATTTGGTTAGTTGAGGGTTTTTGGATTTAAAGTTGTTCTTGATGTAATTTAGGAGGAAAAAGTGCTTAAGGACCACCTGAAAGTATAACCGAATTTAGAGCAGCAAAACCAGGTAAGATTTAGTAAAATTAATCTTGATTGATTGTGTTTGAGTTGTGTGATTATGATATGGTTTGGTTATGCTTGAAATTGATTGTTTATATGAGTTATTCTTGTTGAAATTTTGGTGAAAATTTGATGAAATTTGATGATATTCAACTTTGAATTTGTGTTTTTGATGGCTGCTGGAAAAACAAACCATAGGACATAAATTGGGGTTGAATTTGTGTTGAAATCAAGTAGGAAATAAGGGGCTTTAGTGGCTGAAATTTTATTTTGAATTATGGTAAAAATCGGTTCCTGAAAAGACTGAAAAACGGGTAAAAACAGAGAAAGAATCTGAAGAATTTACGAAGAACATGAAGAATACTTTGAGTGTGATGAAGAACATTGAAGAACACCGTTTAGATCCTAAAATGGGCAAGGTTGTAATTATTTTGGTGTTTGAGGGGTTATTTGGTAATTTCCAAAAGTTAGGGTGGTTAAAGTAGAAATAATAAAAGTTACGGGTAGTAATAGTGAATTTTAAAGGTTAAATGTAAAGATAAGGTAATTTTCGAAAATTTAATAATAAAATAATAAATAATAATAAAATATTAAATAATAATATTTAATTAGAAATAATATTTTAATAAAAATAATAAAATAATGCAGAAAAGACAGTTTTCTGTAAAAGCTTTAGAAAGATAACTTTAAGCGCAGAAGCTCATAATTACCTTCATAAAACACTTAGGGAGTGGTAAGAACATGATAGTGAGGAAAAGATAAAGGAAAGATAAGAAGTTAAAGAAAAGATAAAAACCAAAGAAAAGTCTGTAAAGTTTTAATGACAAAAAAACAAACAGAGATTAGTGAACGAATTAGGGCAACATAGTTAGTCATTAAGTTGCGACTAGGGTTAGGTATTATATGAAAAGTTAAACTGTTTCAGTATAGACTTAATGAACCTATACTTGGGACAGGCTAACTATTCATACTGAAATTTACATAAGCTTTAAATACATACGTTAAACAGAGAAATCAGAGCAAAGTAAAGAGACAAAGAGAAAAGAGTAGTATGATAAAAAGTAGAGGACCTTTTGAAGGGTCATTTGTTGCTTGAAGCAACCCAAGAGATGCTTGTTTGTTCATTTGTTGCATTAAGGCAACTCCAGAGTTATTTGTTTGTTCATCTGCTGCATTGAGGCAGTTAGATAAATAGTGGTGCGACCATTGAGAAACGCTTTCCTGCGGTACAGATCCATATTTTATTTCTGTAAGGCAGAGGGGTTATTTCCTGCTACAGAAGTACCGTGACCACCTATTCCATTTCTGTAGTGGCAGAGGTGTAATTTTCTTTATACAGAAGGTGTGTCGGCATACATCCCTGCAGTGGCAGATGTGTTATTTCCTACATGCACTGGACCCTGTGGTGGCAGAGGGGTTATTTCCTGTACACAGGGGTATAGCCAATAGGAAAGCCATATCTGGCTAGTAAAGCTAGGTTACATCGGGAGCGGGTAGAAACCGACAGATGAGCTCATTACCTGTACTAGGGCTAGACATGCATCATACTTGGTTGCGCATTTACTCTGTTATGGTTGTTGTTTGAATGTATGCTTTCTTTGTTTGTATTCTATTCACTATGTCTGTGTTTTATTTTCTTGTATTCTTTTGTTTGTGTTTTACTTTCTATTTTTTCTGTTTTCTCTAGTTATCTGTTTCTTCTGTTTACTGCTTCTCGGTATTCTGCTATTTATCTTGCTAAACAACATGGAATTAATGAACTTAACTAATAACCCCTGCCCTACTAAGAACTCTCTAGTTCTTAACCCCTTCTCTCTCCACGCCCATTAGATAAAAACGGGCGTGATATTCTATAAAGTTGAAGACCTATACATTTACGAGGATCCAGTGTACAATGGTTACTACATTCTGAGTGCGGAACTTCGAATGAGACGTTACGCGTTACAAAACCGTCCCTTCCAACATCCTTTGTATAGTCTGCTTTTTTATGGTGATGCTCCCTACGACTTTCCCTTATCCTGGTTACACCCTAACGCACCTGGACATCCTTTTCCCGATGGTCCCGAATACCCTATACTGGCTCAACCCTTGAATGAGGCGGTACTTGAGCCTATCATTCCTGATGAGCCCGAGTTAGTTGGTGAGTACGTACCTGTGATTCCACCAGAGTGAGACTTTCCCCCTGAGCCGATCCCTGACTTTCCACAGCCTGATGAGCCGGCACTACCAGACGATGGGGTAGCTCCTATTTACGCGAACGGACCTGTGCTCGCAAATGGTTTTGTACATAGTGACAGCAGTGCTTCTGGTGGGTCTGAGGGTATAGCTGTAGCTACGGACAAGGAGGAGGAGGAGGATCCTGAGATAGAGATAGAGCAGGATGAGGAGATGGGCGAACCTCATGACGATCTTTCGAACGGCCACGTGTAGATATAGTTTGACAGCCGTAGGGGCATTCTTTTGATGACACTCTAGTATGACGTTATTTGTTAGTTAGTCTCTCACGTGTGTTAGTATACCCGAGAGCTAGGAGCCATATAGTGGTTAGGCTAGCCTGGGCGCCAGTTTAGCGGCTTTTTGTATAGGCCAGGCCCTAGGAGTGTCGTGTATATATTAGCTACGTAGGATGACGAGGATGTAAACTGACTTGACTTTATGTGAACGCTACATGTTTTGTTATAGTGTACATTATGTATATTATTAGCTGTGTTATATGTATCTTCATGCTTCCTTATTATTTCTCTCAGTGTGTGCTTATTTATTTTACTCCCTCGCTCGCAATGATATAAGTTAAAAAAAAAGTTACTTGTAAAATTGGCAACGTTCTAACAAGGAAGGCTCATATATTAAGTAATAGTTAATAATTAGGAAAAACAAGTTGGTAACACTTAGCTTCTTGTATGACCATGGCATACTGGAAGTTGGGTCGTTACATATAGCACTTCCTATTCAGCATCAAGTCTTCCAAAACTGCGCCAAAGGCCCCCAAAATGGTGAATCA
>NC_029791.2:80051211-80078365 GCF_000816755.2 Arachis ipaensis
AGTTGTAACTTCTCTCTCTAGAAAATGACCTACATGATACTAAACTATACCTAATTGCTCTCCCCCCTCTCACATGGAATGATGGCCCTTTGATATAGCACTCAATCAGTTTCAGAAAGTCCCAAAACTTGGCTCTAGAGGCCCAGAAATCGCCCCTAGCGATTTGCATTAATGAGGTCACGTGCGCTAAGTTGTGCGTACGCACAGATGTGTGCGTACACACACTTTCCTAAATTCCCACTTGTGCGTACGCACACCTGCTGGTTTGGCTCCTGTGCGTACGCACAGGTGGTTCTGCACACGCACACGTTAGTGTGCGCTTCTCCTTTGTTTTCTTCATGTATTCTCCCTTGTACATGCTTTCTTCCACTTTTGCCTAGCTAATCTTGCGTCTAGGGCCTGAAATCACTCAACAAACAAGTCATGGAATCGAATGGCATAAAAGTGGAACTATAATCACTAATTTAAGCATAAAAATGCATGATTTCACATTTAGGTTCAATCTCGGAAGAAATCACGAAAGTATGCTATTTTGGTGCTTAAGTGCAGGTTTATGTGATGAAATCCACTCAAATCATGTCAAAATATATCAGAAAATATGAAAGCAAAATTCAAAGCTCATGTTGATCAGATAAGAGAATCAAATCAAAAACTCCATTTAGGCAATTTATCGAACATGTGGCATGCAGGATTCATAAACAGCAATTTCAGTACAATGTAGCAGTCAATCAACCCAAAAAATTCAATCAGCCACAAATTTAGTCCAGAACACAAGTTAACTAACTTAAACCTAAGCCTAACAGATCAGTAAAAGAAGAAGCAAAAGCAGTAAAAAAATGAAAAAGAAAAGAAAAAAGAAGCAGACACAGGGGAGTGGATGAATGGAACCTGCGCTAACGAAGAAGGAAGAGGATTGGGAAGGACAGTAGTGGTGGTCGCAGCGGCACAGAAGTTCGCTGCTGTTGGTGGTTGCTCATCGGACTGGAAGACGCCGACTAGGGCTGCTGTCGCGGAGACAGGGTGCTTCGCGTAGAGAGGAGAAGGAATGGAGAAGGGGGAAAGAAAAGGGAGAAGGAAATGAGAGGGGGTGGGCAACGGTGGTCGTCGGTGGTCGTTTCGGGTGGACGGAGGGTTGGTGTGGTGGGCTTGGTGGTGCGGGTGATGATGGGATGGAGATGGTTGGGGTTCAGAGAAAGAAGAAGAAGAAAGGGTTGGGGTGGGTATCTAAAGCGCGATGGTTCTCCCCTTTCAAATTAACATTCGAAAAGTGCCTTGTGCGTACGCACAAAGTAGCGTACGGGCTCTCAAGAGGGAAAAGAGGGGTATACGCATGCACAGAAGCGTGCGGGCGCTGCGAACAAAATGGGTAGCAAGGACTATGCATGCGCACAAGGGCGTGTGCGTGCGCACAGAAGGGAAAAGAGGAGGTGTTCCCACGAACACTGTGCACGTGGGCTGCAAACATAAGGGTTGCCAAAAGTTGTGCGTCTGCACAGGACTATGCGCATGCACAGGTAGCTATCTGCTTTTTTTTTTTAAGAGAAACAGGGTGAAGTGTCCTTGCACACAACGTGTGTGCATATTGGTATGCGAAATTGTTACTCAGGTTGTGAATTATTACATATCTTCACAACTTCGCATAACTAACCAGCAAGTGCACTGGGTCGTCCAAGTAATACCTTACGTGAGTAAGGGTCGAATCCCACGGAGATTGTTGGTATGAAGCAAGCTATGGTCACCTTGTAAATCTCAGTCTGGCGGATATAAAATAGTTATGTAGTTTTCGAAATTTAGTAATAAAAGAAGGATAGAAATACTTATGTAAATCATTGGTGAGAATTCAGATAAGCGTATGGAGATGCATTCGTTCCTCTGAACCTCCACTTTCCTACTGTCTTTATCCAATCCGTCTTACTCCTTTCTATGGCTGGCTTTATGTAAAGATGTCACCGGTGCCAATGGCTACTTTCAATCCTCTCGGGAAAATGGTCCAAATGCTCTGTCACAGCACGGCTAATCGTCTGGAGGCATCACCGTTGTCGTTGGTTGCATCCTATTGCTCTCTGTGAAAATGGTCCGATGCGCTGTCACTGCATGGCTAATCATCTTGGAGGTTCTCGATCATACTGGAATAGGATTTACTATCCTTTTGCGTCTGTCACTACGCCCAGCACTCGCGAGTTTGGAGTTCGTCACAGTCATTTAATCCCAGAGTCCTACTCGGAATACCACGGACAAGGTTTAGACTTTTCCGGACTCTCATGAATGCCGCCATCAATCTAGCTTATACCACGAAGATTCTGATTAAGAGATCTAAGAGATAATCATTCAATCTAATGTAGAATGGAAGTGGTTGTCAGGCACGCGTTCATAGGGAATGATGATGATTGTCACGTTCATCACATTCAGGTTGAAGTGCGAATGAATATCTTAGAAGCGAAATAAGATGAATTGAATAGAAAACAGTAGTACTTTGCATTAATCTTTGAGGAACAGCAGAGCTCCACACCTTAATCTATGGAGTGCAGAAACTCTACCGTTGAAAATACATAAGTAATGAAGGAGTTCATTGGTCTCGGCCCCAGAGGGGAACCGGAATAACCAAGACTATGAATACAATGATAAAAAGTTCTATTTATAATAAACTAGTCACTAGGTTTACAGAAGTAAGTAATTGATGCATAAATCCAGTTCCGGGGCCCACTTGGTGTGTGCTGGGGCTGAGCATGAATGTTACACATGCAGAGGTCATTCTTGGAGTTGAACACCTGCTTTTGTGCCATTTTGGGCGTTGAACTCCACTTTGCAACTTGTTTTTGGCGCTGGACGCCAGAATTGGACAGAGAGCTGGCGTTGAACGCCAGTTTGCGTCGTCTAAACTTGGGCAGGGAGGTCAGAATCCAACAGCATCAGCAGTCCTTCTTCAACCTCTGAATTTGATTTTTGCTCAAGTCCCTCAATTTCAGCCAAAAAATACCTGAAATCACAGAAAAACACACAAACTCATAGTAAAGTTCAGAAATGTGAATTTAACATAAAAACTAATGAAAACATCCCTAAAAGTAACCAGATTCTACTAAAAACATACTAAAAATAATGCCAAAAAGCGTATAAATTATCCGCTCATCACAACACCAAACTTAAATTGTTGCTTGTCCCCAAGCAACTGAAAATCATATAGGATAAAAAGAAGAGAATATACTAAAAATTCCAAACTATCAATGAAATATAGCTCCAATCAGATGAGCGGGACTTGTAGCTTTTTGCCTCTTGAATAGTATCCCCAATTAGAGGTGTCCAGGGTTCTTAAGCACACTCTGTTTTTGCTTTGGACCTTGACTTTAACTGCTCAGTCTCAAGTTTTCACTTGACACCTAAACGCCACAAGCACATGGTTAGGGACAGCTTGGTTTAGCCGCTTAGGCCAGGATTTTATTCCTTTAGGCCCTCCTATCCAATGATGCTCAAAGCCTTGGGATCTTTTTTATTTACCCTTACCTTTTGGTTTTAAGGGTTACTGGCTTTTTGCTCTTGCCTCTTGGTTTTAAGAGCTTTTGGCTTTTTCTGCTTGCTTTTTCTTTCTATTTTTTTTTTCGCTTATGATTTTTTTTTTCTGCAAGCTTTGTTCTTTGCTGCTTTTTCTTGCTTCAAGAATCATTTTTATGATTTTTCAGATTATCAAATAACATGTCTCCTTGTCATCATTCTTTCAAGAGCCAACATATTTAACATTCATGAACAACAACTTCAAAACATATGCACTGTTCAAGCATACATTTAGAAAACAAGAAGCATTGTCACCACATCAATATAATTAAACTAAGTTCAAGGATAAATTAGAAACTCATGTACTTCTTGTTCTTTTGAATTAAAACATTTTTCATTTAAGAGAGGTGATGGATTCATAGGACATTTATAAGTTTAAGACAAAGTTACTAACTACTAATGATCATGTAATGAAGACCCAAACATAGATAAGCACTTTAACATAGAGAAAACGAAAATAGAGAATGTAAGAACAAGGAATGAGTCCACCTTAGTGATGGTGGCGTTTTCTTCTTGAGGAACCAATGATGTCCTTGAGCTCTTCTATGTCTCTTCCTTGTCTTTGTTGCTCCTCCCTCATTGCTTTTTGATCTTCTCTAATTTCATGAAGGATGATGGAGTGCTCTTGATGTTCCACCCTTAGTTGTCCCATGTTGGAACTTAATTCTCCTAGGGAGGTGTTGATTTGCTCCCAATAGTTTTGTGGAGGAAGATGCATTTGAGGCATCTCTGGGATCTCATGGTGATGAGCTTGAAAGGGACCTCAGGGATCACGTTCTTCTTGGTCACAACATCATAGAAGTGGTCTTGATGAGCTTTGGAGATGAATCTTTCCATCTCCCATGACTCGGAGGTGGAAGCTTTTGTCTTCCCTTTCCCTTTTCTAGAGGATTCTCCGGTCTTAGGTGCCATCAATGGTAATGGAAAAACAAAAAGCTTATGCTTTTACCACACCAAACTTAGAATATTGCTCGCCCTCGAGCAAGAGACGAAAGAATAGATGAAGAAGAAGTAGAAAATATGGAGGAGAGGGGGGTAAGGTTCGGCCATATAGGGTGGATTTGGGTGGGAAATTGATTTTGAATTTTGAAGGTAGGTGGAGTTTATGAGGTAGGTTTATGGGGAAGAGTGGATGGATGTGAGTGGTAAAGTGGTGATAGGGAAGAGAGATTGAGGTGATTGGTGAAGAGTTTTAGGGAAGAGTGTTTATGGGATTGTGTGAAAGAGGGGTGAGAAGAAGTGAGTGGAGGTAGGTGGGGATCCTGTGGGGTCCACAGATCCTGAGGTGTTCAAGGACTTACAACCTTGCACCAAATTAGGCATGTAAAATGCCCTTGCACACAACTCTAGGCGTTCAGCGCCAGGTTGGTGCCCATTTTGGGCGTTCAACGCCCATTTGTTGCCCATTTCTGGCGTTGAACGCCAGAACCATGCTTGTTCTGGCCGTTCAGTGCCAGCTCTTCTCCAGGGTGCAATTCTGGCGTTCAGCGCCCAGATGCTGCCCATTTTGGGCGTTCAGCGCCCAGATACTGCCCATTTTGGGCGTTCAGCGCCAGATACTGCCCATTTTGGGCGTTCAGCGCCAGAACCATGCTCTGTTCTGGCGTTGAACGCCAGGCAGGTGCTTCCTCCAGGGTGTGATTTTTCTTCCGCTGTTTTAGATTCTGTTTCTAAATTTTTGATCATGAACCTAAGAAAACATGAAAAACAAAAATAAAATTAGATAAATAAACATTGGGTTGCCTCCCAACAAGCGCTTCTTTAATATCAATAGCTTGACAGTGGGCTCTCATGGAGCCTCACAGATGTGCAGAGCTTTGTTGAGACCTCCCAACACCAAACTTAGAGTTTGGATATGGGGGTTTGACACCAACAAGATTCCTAGTTTGTCTATTACAGAGAGGGGCATGAGGTTTATTCCTGAACCAAGGTCACACAGAGCCTTAAAGATCATGGTGCCTATGGTACAAGGTATTAAGAACTTTCCAGGATCCTGTTTCTTCTGAGGCAGTGTCAGTTGATCCAGATCACTTAGTTCATTGGTGAACAAGGGTGGTTCATCTTCCCAAGTTTCAATACCAAATAATTTGGCATTTAGCTTCATGATTGCACCAAGGAACTTGGCAGCTTGCTCTTCAGTAACATCCTCATTCTCTTCAGAAGAGGAATACTCATCAGAGCTCATGAATGGACATCCAGGATGGTCCATTCTGAAAGCATATCAGAAGGACACTTTTTGGTCAGCTGCTTGTATCTTTCCCAAGCTTCATAGAGGGATTCACCTTCTTTCTGTCTGAAGGTTTGAACATCAGCTCTAAGCTTGCTCAGCTTTTGAGGAGGAAAGAACTTGGCTAAGAAAGCCGTGACCAGCTTATCCCAAGAGTTTAGGCTGTCTTTGGGTTGAGAGTCCAACCATATTCTAGCTCTGTCTCTTACAGCAAAAGGGAAAAGCATGAGCCTGTAGACTTCAGGATCTACTCTATTAGTCTTAACAGTATCACAGATCTGCAAGAATTTAGTTAAGAACTGAAAAGGATCTTCAGATGGAAGTCTATGAAACTTGCAGTTCTGCTGCATCAGAGAAACTAGCTGAGGTTTCAGCTCAAAATTGTTTGCTCCAATGGTAGGAATGGAAATGCTTCTTCCATGTAAATTGGAATTAGGTGCAGTAAAGTCACCAAGCATTCTCCTTGCGTTATTGTTGTTGGGTTCGGCTGCCATCTCCTTTACTTGTTCGAAATTTTCAATAAGGTTGTCTCTGGATTGATGTAATTTAGCTTCTCTTAGTTTTCTCTTCAAAGTCCTTTTAGGTTCTGGATCAGCTTCAACAAGAATGCCTTTTTCTTTGTCCCTGCTCATAAGAAAGAGAAGAGAAAAAGAAAAGAAGAGGAATCATCTATGTCACAGTAAAGAGGTTCCTTATTGTTAGTAGAAGAAGAAAAGGAATAGGGGTGAAGAAGAATGAAGAATCCAAACACAAAGGTAAGGATAGGAGCAGTGATGTGAGATGAAGAGAAGTGTTAGTAGATGAATAAATAATTAGGAGATGAGGGAGAAGAATTTTCGAAAATTATTTTGAAAAAGGGTTAGTGATTTTCGAAAATAGTTTTTGAAAAAGGTTAGTAGTTTTCGAAAATTAAAATAAAAAATTAAAATAATTAGTTAATTAAAAAGAAATTTTGAAAAAGGGGGAAGATATTTTCGAAAATTGGAGAGAGAGGGAGTTAGTTAGGTAGTTTTGAAAAAGATAAGAAACAAACAAAAAGTTAGTTAGTTAGTTGAAACAATTTTGAAAAGATAAGAAGATAAGAAGTTAGAAAAGATATTTTGAAATCAAATTTTTGAAAAAGATAAGATAAGAATATATTTTTGAAAAGATATGATTGAAATTAGTTTTGAAAAAGATTTGATTTTTAAAAATCACAATTAATGACTTGATTCACAAGAAATCACAAGATATGATTCTAGAACTCAAAGTTTGAATCTTTCTTAACAAGTAAGTAACAAACTTGAAGTTTTTGAATCAAAACATTAATTGCTATTGTTATTTTCGAAAATTTGATATAAAAATAAGAAAAAGATTTTTGAAAAATATTTTTAGAATTTTTGAAAATAACTAAGAAAAATGGAAAAGATTTGATTTTTGAAAAAGATTTTGAAAAAGATAAGATTTTTAAATTGAAAATTTGATTTGACTCATAAAAACAACTAGATTTTAAAAATTTTTGAAAAAGTCAAATCTAATTTTTGAAATTTTAAGAGAAAAAGGGAAAGATATTTTTTTTATTTTTGAATTTTTATGATGAGAGAGAAAAACAAGAAAAATGATGCAATGCATGAAAGTTATGGATCAAAACAATGAATGCATGCAAGAATGCTATGAATGTCAAGATGAACACCAAGAACACTATGAAGATCATGATGAACATCAAGAACACATTTTTGAAAAATTTTTAATGCAAAGAAAACATGCAAGACACTAAACTTAGAATTCTTTAATGCTTAGACATAAAGAATTCAGGAATGCATATGAAAAACAAGAAAAGACACAAAACATGCAAATGCAAAGATCAAACAAGAAGACTTACCAAGAACAACTTGAAAATCATGAAGAACATTATGAATGCATGAATTTTGTGTATTTTCTTTTAAATTTTTTTCGAAAATCATTTGAAAAAGAAAAATAAGGATTCCAAAATTTTTAATATGAATTCCAGGAATCTTATGCTCTTTAGTCTAAAGCTCCAATCAAAGGGTCAGGCATGGCTTAATAGCCAGCCAAGCTTTAGTAAAAATATGAGTGTAATTCATTCAATTTTAAGCCAAAATCTCTGTCCAAAAGAATTTAGACATGGTTTTATAGCCAGCATGCTTCAACATGCTTCATGAAACTCTAGAATTCATTCTTAAAAATTCTGAAGAAAAATATATTTTTGAAAACATTTTTGTTTTAAAAAGTTTTTTTTTTTCGAAAACAAAGGAGAAATTTTTTTGAAAGATTTTTGAAAAATTTTTGAAAACTTTTTGAAAATAAGAAGGAAATTACTCAATCTAAGCAACAAGATGAACCGTTAGTTGTCCAAACTCGAACAATCTCCGGCAACGACACCAAAACCTTGGTATGCGAAATTGTTACTCAGGTTGTGAATTATTACATATCTTCACAACTTCGCATAACTAACCAGCAAGTGCACTGGGTCGTCCAAGTAATACCTTACGTGAGTAAGGGTCGAATCCCACGGAGATTGTTGGTATGAAGCAAGCTATGGTCACCTTGTAAATCTCAGTCAGGCGGATATAAAATAGTTATGTAGTTTTCGAAATTTAGTAATAAAAGAAGGATAGAAATACTTATGTAAATCATTGGTGAGAATTCAGATAAGCATATGGAGATGCATTCGTTCCTCTAAACCTCCGCTTTCCTGCTGTCTTCATCCAATCCGTCTTACCCCTTTCTATGGCTGGCTTTATGTAAGGATGTCACCAGTGCCAATGGCTACTTTCAATCCTCTCGGGAAAATGGTCCAAATGCTCTGTCACAGCACGGCTAATCGTCTGGAGGCATCACCCTTGTCGTTGGTTGCATCCTATTGCTCTCTGTGAGAATGGTCCGATGCGCTGTCACTGCATGGCTAATCATCTTGGAGGTTCTCGATCATACTGGAATAGGATTTAATATCCTTTTGCGTCTGTCACTACGCCCAGCACTCGTGAGTTTGGAGTTCGTCACAGTCATTCAATCCCAGAGTCCTACTCGGAATACCACGGACAAGGTTTAGACTTTTCCGGACTCTCATGAATGCCGCCATCAATCTAGCTTATACCACGAAGATTCTGATTAAGAGATCTAAGAGATACTCATTCAATCTAATGTAGAACGGAAGTGGTTGTCAGGCACGCATTCATAGGGAATGATGATGATTGTCACGTTCATCACATTCAGGTTGAAGTGCGAATGAATATCTTAGAAGCGAAATAAGATGAATTGAATAGAAAACAATAGTACTTTGCATTAATCTTTGAGGAACAGCAGAGCTCCACACCTTAATCTATGGAGTGCAGAAACTCTACCATTGAAAATACATAAGTAATAAAGGAGTTCATTGGTCTCGGCCCCAGAGGGGAACCAGAGTAACCAAGACTATGAATACAATGATAAAAAGTTCTATTTATAATAAACTAGTCACTAGGGTTTACAGAAGTAAGTAATTGATGCATAAATCCACTTCCGGGGCCCACTTGGTGTGTGCTTGGGCTGAGCATGAATGTTACACATGCAGAGGTCATTCTTGGAGTTGAATGCCAGCTTTTGTGCCGTTTTGGGCGTTGAACTCCACTTTGCAACTTGTTTCTGGCGCTGGACGCCAGAATTGGGCAGAGAGCTGGCGTTGAACGCCAGTTTGTGTGGTCTAAACTTGAGCAAAGTATGGACTATTATATATCTGTAAAGCCCTGGATGTCTACTTTCCAACGCAATTGGAAGCACGCCATTTTGAGTTCTGTAGCTCCAGAAAATCCATTTTGAGTGCAGGGAGGTCAGAATCCAACAGCATCAGCAGTCCTTCTTCAACCTCTGAATCTGATTTTTGCTCAAGTCCCTCAATTTCAGCCAGAAAATACCTGAAATCACAGAAAAACACACAAACTCATAGTAAAGTCCAGAAATGTGAATTTAACATAAAAACCAATGAAAGCATCCCTAAAAGTAACTATATTCTACTAAAAACATACTAAAAACAATGCCAAAAAGCGTATAAATTATCCGCTCATCACGTATGCACAGGAAGAAAAGATGGCAAGGGGCACACGCACAAGACATGCGAGAGCTGTGAACAAAGTGGGTGTTAAGGGGTGTGCGTACGCTCAGATCTGCACGTACGCACAGGTGACGAAAAACAGGGGAAGTGTGCTCGGGCACGATGTTATGCGTACGCACAGGACTCTGTTCCTACAACAAAATTATGCCTCTAAGGCACCAATCATGACATCCAAATCAGGTTTTCAAGCCCCAAAATGTCATAAAACTCCAAAAACATATTATTCCACTAAAATTACCTAACAAACATTAAAATGCAACTAACTAACCAAGCAACATATCCAATTATTCAAGAAATAAAAGCTAAAAGAGAAAAAGTTGGAAGGATATTACCATGGTGGAGTATCTCCCACCTAGCACTTTGGTTTAAAGTCCTCAAGTTTGACTTTTGGTTGAAGCTCACATCAAGGAGGCTTGTGCTTCCATCCATCTTTGAGTTGCCAACCATGCTTGCTCTTCCAAAATCCTCCGGGATCCCAAATGAAGTACATTAAGCTCTCAAGCAATCTCAAGCAAGAAATTGGGATCCAAAATTGTTGGTTGTAGAGTTGTACGCCCGGATCCTACACTTTGGTTTCTCTATCATTCTCTTGTTGACAATTATTTATGTCCTTGGATGAATAACCTCTTGAATCACCTTTGATGTACCCAAATAAACCTTGGAATCCTCCTAATTGAGCCTAGCACCATTTATACCTTGAATCCCTTTGGCAACCAACGTCGAATCCTTCACTACTTAACGCTCCAAGAAGCACCCTAAGTTGATAATCCATTTCCAAGAGAGCAAATTGATATGGGCCTATGACACTCAACAAGGATATTGTTACCCACTCAATTTGTCCTTGGGGTGGAGTTATCCTATTAAGCTCTTGAAGAATTGCTTCCACTTCTTGGGTGTCTACCTCTACCTCACCACTATTTTCTAGCTCTTCCCTATCTTTCTCAAACTCCAAGGGGAAAGCTTCCTCAAATCATTGAGGGGGTTGACCAAGGTGGACAAAAATTCATTAATGATGGAATCCACTCCTTGATCAAATTCCCTCAGTTTTCTATTTAGCTCTTCCAGTTCACTAGTTCTTCCTCCTCTTTTTGCAATTCCTGTCCTAGCTCTTCTTCTTTCCCTTGAGGCTCCATGTTCTCCTCCTCTCTACACTCCTTCGTTGCTACTCCGCATTCCTCAAGGGGAATGTCTTGATTGCTTGAGCGTAGTAGGGTCAAGCGGTTCACCGCTTCGACTACGGTGGCTATGAACTCCCCTTGCCTCCTTCGAAACCCTTCTTGCTCTTGGAAAAATGCTTGAAGGTTTTGTTGTTCTTAGGGCAAGGGTTGGAAAACTTCACATTTAGGTGGAAGAGAAGGTTCAAAGGTTGGGAGAAAGGTTGTGTAGTTGGAAGGTGTGTCATGTGGGTGGGGATATTGAAGTGGTGTATAAGGGGGTGATGGTTCATATGATTGGTAACAAACTGTATAGACATTTTGATTCCATGGAGGTGTATGGTGTGGTGCTTGAAGGTTTGGTGGTTGAGGGTTGTGTATGGGGTATCTTTCATATCCTTGGGTTTGATATTCTCATAGGGGAGAGTTTGGGGGAGGATTTTGCTCGTTGTAGTATGGGAAAGATTGCTCCTCCCTCCATCGATTTTCCCACTCCATTATGCAATCCCAATTTGAATTCGTCATACCCTGCAAAATACTCACAACCAAGCTCCAAGCAACAAGGGTGATAGCTCATAGAGAAAGTAGAAAATAAAAATAAAAGACATTAATAAACAATAAAAACAAACACCTAAATATTAGCAAAAACAACCAAATAAGCAAAAAGTAGGATATTTACAATATCAACGTGTTTACAACAACCAAAAACTAGCACTCAATTGCATCCCCGGCAACGGCGCCAAAAACATGATGTAGAAGATCACGATGGTTCGGAAGTTTAGCAACAAAATTTCTTCTTTGGTAGCATAGTCCAAACTAACAAATAACCCTCTCAATCAAAGTTTAATTTTCAAAATACAAATATAACCAAGAGTTATGAAACCTAGGAACTAAAATCCCAAGCCAAGGTGTGAAAATCTACTCCAAATCCATAATTGGCATTTTCACAAACACCTTGTGGGCATAAAAACAAAACATGTAAAATTGCAAAAGATAATGAAAACTATAACCAAAATATTCACAATATCAACAATTACCATTCAATCAAACATAAAGGAAGCATAAAACATTAAATTCTTAAATCAAAAGTTCAAGATACTAAAATTGCATATATAAATAAAGTAACTTGAACCATGAGAACATAAAAGCAAAGGTAGTGAAATTAAAGAGGAAATTGAAAGTACTTACAAAAGAGTTTATCAACATCCAAGATTAAAGCTTGCTATAAAATGCTACAGTGAAAACTACATAAACCCTAGGAGAGAATTCTCTACTCTACACTACTCCTACTCCTAATTAACTATGCTAAAAATTAAAAGGAGGCCTCTTACTCTAATACTCACTAATGGCTTCAATTCCCCTTGATATAGCACTTCCTATTCAGCACCAAGCCTTCCAAAACTGGGCCAAAGGCTACCAAAATTGTGAATCACGTGTTTCATTAATGGAACCACGTGGAGGGACCTGTGCGTATGCACAGATGTGTGCATATGCACACTTCTCTGAATTCTCACTTGTGCGTACGCACAGAGGGTTGCGTACGCACACTTGCTGGTTTGGCTCCTGTGCGTACGCACATGTGGTTGTGCGCACGCCTACGTAAGGGTGTGCTTCTCCTTTGTTTTCTTCATGTATTCTTCCTTGTACATGCTTTCTTCCACTTTTGCCTAGCAAATCTTGCCTCTAGGGCCTTAAATCACTCAACAAACAAGTCATAGCATCGAATGGCATAAAAGTGGAATTAAAATCACTAATTTAAGCAGAAAAATGCAAGTTTTCATATTTATGTTCAATCTAGGGAGAAATCACGAAAGTATGCTATTTTTGTGCTTAAGTGTAGGTTTATGTGATGAAATTCACTCAAATCAAGTCAAAATATATCAGCAAATATGGACTCATCACGCTTTGAGTAGGATCATTAAGTAGAATGGACTGTACGAGCTTCACCCTTAATCAGAATGGATCCACACTAACCCTGGGGTTCAGATCTGGAGGCGTATTGACGACCTCTCAATAAAGGCGTCAATCACATACAGCCTGCCATGAAAGACATCATTCACAAGCAAAGAAAATAGTACTACCAGAGTTAATTCAGAAAGACAAAGCAACTCCAATCATTAACCATATTCCTATTACTGATTGCGCTTGTCTCAATCCAACTAATTTCATTCCAATTCACAAATACAAATTATGAATAGTTTCCTTTAATCAAAACAACCTTCTGATTTGCCTGACTAAGACCTGCAAGATAACCATAGCTTGCTTCAACCCACAATCCTTGTGGGATTGACCTTGACTTGCTCAGGTATTACTTGGACGACCTAGTGCACTTGCTGGTACAGCTGTACAAAAGTGTGGGGATTCGTGCACCACTGGCTGAGACACACTTACCAAATCACCAAGATTCCATAAAGTTCAACATTAAAATCAAACAAAATCAATCAAATTCTGACAACAATTAGTTCAAACATCAACTTCACTTGTTAAATACAAGTTAATCAGTGAGAATTTACGGTAACCCTACCTCCATACAAAATCAAAATACTGAAAGCTCTATAGAAGCATTCTGACCGTGTTGCTGAAGAAGAAAATGTCAGAAATTGTCTGTGCCTCCTAGAAATCTGATTGGCCGAAATCAAGGGAAAGGGGAGCTTTGTCACCGTCAATTTCTACCGAACAACAGTGACACCAACACATAGAGGAGGAAGATACGAACACTTTAATCGGATTATATTTTTTATTGGAGTTACAGATCCCAAGAAATTGAAGCCGAAAGATTAAAAGGAGTCACAGTTCTCTCTCTTTCTCTCTCGATCACTTCCTTCTTTCTTTCTCACCGTGCATGCAATGAATCCTAATTAAGCTAGATGATGATGATTAATATAATGGGAATGATTAAGTGTCATGCTTAATATGATTCACGGTTATATATATGTACAAATGTATACATATAAGACAGCTTCTTTTATTTCTTTGGCTTTGGTTCTTTCTTTCTTTTTTTTCCCAAATGTATGAATAAATAAAGTGAAGGTGGTGATGATTTTCATTATTGAATATGGCGAGGTGTTAAGTTTCGGTGTAACCGAGTCGGCGGTTCAAGTTATAAATATCTCAAATGGATATTTATTAAAACTGAATATATTAAAACACAAGTAATAATATATATAGGGTTAAATATATATGAGTTACTAATATAAATGACATTAGTAACTTGAGGATGAAAGATATTTGATGAAGCATTAGCCAAGCTAAGTTAATCGAAGAGTTACTGTCCGCATACTAATGCCTCAAAAACCGTTGAAAAAGTTAAAAGCTGCAGAATTCAGAATTTGTCCCAAACTTCAAACGCGCATAACTTTCTAATTTTAAAATATTTTTCATCCTTTCCTAAACGTCTTAAATCTCTTGGACCCAACTTTCATTTAAATCAAATTTCATCAAAATTGAGGGTCCGGTGCACAACTTTCTCTAGTTTTCCAAACATGAATCCAAACTAATTTCTAATACACTTTAACCGATACCAAAACCTACCATTCAATATCAATACTCATATACATATGATCAATTACTTTCTACTACTTCCTCAACCATTTCACACCTAATATATTCAATTTTCCATCTTCTTCAGTCATGCATTAACAAATCCAATAATTTTATTCTAAAAACACAATTTCCCACTAATTGCCATATTCATAATCCTTATCAATCATCATCACATTATAATCATCATAATCATATTCCAACATACACAAGTCGTTCAACCTTCATCACAATTCATATGTCACACACACAATTCAATAAACCATTTATTTAATTCAATCCTATCTTATGGTATACTAGCCTAAGTTTTATGAAACATTGCATATTAACTAAAGAAAACCAAGACCATACTTCAGCCGATTTCTATACAACTCAAAACACCAAATGACCTCTAATCAAGTTCAACCAAGCTCCAGCCACCAAAGTTCAATCCAATAGCCAAAACCAACTCCAATAATCACAAATTTCAAACAAATATCATGCAATATACCAAAATCAATCCTAGAATCCACAAAATAAATAATCCACAAGGGTTTTGAAGTGCCTTACCTAACTCGATGGTATTAGGAGCAAAATCCAACAATAATCTAACACTAGATCACCCCTAAATAATCAAAAACAAAAAATCTACTCAACAACCAAATCCAAAATTGTGAAATCTGTTAGGGCAGAGAACTGGACGAAAATTGAGAGTCTCTTACCACTTTGTTTTGCTAGAAATGACAAAATAGTAGACAAATTTAGGAAAATGCTTAGAATTGAAACACGGGCGCTAATTTTAAAGGTTTGGCCTAAAATTAGGCCAAACGTGCCAAAAATGCTAACGGGTTGAGAGTGAAAGGGGAGAGAAGAGTTACTATTCACTTCCTCACTCTTATGATCATAACTCGAGATACAATGCTCCGATTCGCAAAGGTTTGCGGCCACGCGAAGCTCTCACCGAGCACGTTATTTTCATGTAACCAAAGTGGTAAGATTTTTGAAAATCCCTGCCCAGTTCTTAGCCCTTGTGAATTTTGAATTTAAGGTTTTGGTTTTGAGCGAATTTTTGTGTTTTGGTTGTTTAGGTGCCAACCAATAATGACGAATCATTGGATTTTATCCCTCAATTTCTGTGATTAAGGTAAGAAAACCCAAATCACTTGTGGTTTTATGTATATATGGAACCCTGGGTTTGATTTGTAGAATTTTGTGTAATTGCTAGCTTGTATTGGTGTTATGTGGAGTATATTGGTGACTTGATTGCATGAAAGTGGACTTGGTGGCTGGACTTGTTGATCTTGGTTGAGAATTCAGTGTTTTACGCATATTAAAAATCGGCCAAGGTATGGTTTCAGTTTTCTCTATGTAATATGTAATGTTTATGGACACTTAGGCTAGTAGACCTTAGGATAGGATTGAATTGGTTGTTGATAATTGTTGATGTATGATTATTGTGATTATTGTGATTATTTTAATGAATGATGATGTTGATTTATGATGTGGGGTTGAACAATGATGATTATGAGGATTGATAATGAATTATGAGGCTTGTTGATGTTGATAAATGTTTAGGATGGTGAAATGATATTTTGGGATATTAATTACTGAAATTTGAGTTTTATAAGTCGAATTTGGTGTATGAATGGATGATATTACATGTTTCTAAGTTATGGAATAATGAGAAGGTATATGAATATAATTTAGGTACATTGGGACTGTTTTGGATGTGGAATAATTGATATGAATTGGGAGCTTTGGTAAATTTGAGGTATAAAAGGTTTTTGGTAAAAATAAATTTTTGGCTAACTTCGGCGGATCATATCTTGAGCTTTGGTTTCTGAAATTGATTGAATTTTATATCAAATTAAAGATAATTTAAGGAGATTTAAAATGGTATAGATTTTGTGGAAATCGAAGTTTCGTAGAAAACGATATGAACATTGGAAATTTGGGTAAAAAATATGAAATCTGTGATGTTGCAAAAAATTTGAAGTTTTGGATTGTGTGCCCACGTACGCACGAGGGGTGTGCACGTACACCATGTGAAAGTTGTAAGTTGTGCGTACACACAACATCATGCATACACACAATCTGGGAAGAGCCTTCTGTTGAGTGCGTACGCACACCATTATGCCTACGCATAAGTTGAGAAAACTCTTCTGGTGCGTGCATACACACAACCCTATGCATACGCGCAAGCCCTCTTTCTCAATGAAAACCTTTTCTTAACAGTATTACCTTCTCTGCAAGCTTGTAAACTTCTATAACACTGGTCTAAGACCTCTTAGCTTGTTTTTAGGATTTGAAACCTAAAAGAATACAATAAATTAGTTAGCTAGTTATTTTCTGGTAATGAGTTTAGAAGACGGAGATTTAGGTTTTTGAAGTACTGGGGATGAACTAGCTGGATATCTGTGATGGAGTACTATATTTGTAATGGCCTAGTTATAAACCACTATTTCATGATTTATCTTATACTCAATTGAGTGGTTTTTACCAACTCTTTACCCACTTATTCATACTAATCGCATGTTTTACGTTTTCCTTCCTGATTTTGTGCTATGATTGAAAACATGCTTCTTTGGTCTTAAATTTGCTATGTTTAATTCTCTCTTATTACCATTTGATACTGTGATATGTGTGTTAAGTGTTTTCAGAGATTACAAGGCAGGAATGGATTGGAGGATGGAAAGGAAGCATGCAAAAGTGGAAGGAATACAAGAACTTGAAGGAACTGCAAAGTTGTCAGCCTGACCCTCTCGCACTAAAACGATCATAACTTGAGCTACAGAGGTCCAAATGATGCAGTTCTAGTTGGGTTAGAAAGCTAACGTCCGGGGTTTCGATTTGATATATAATTTGCTATAGTGGCCGTACAGCTAGGTGACGCGAACGCGTGCTCCACTCGGACGCATCGCAGTGACGAAAATCAGTGTGGCAGATTTCGCCCCCAGCGATTTCTGGACTGTTTCTGGCCCAGTTTTTGGCCCAGAAAACACAGATTAGAGGCTATAAAGTGAGGGAATCCATTCATTCATAAATCATACTTTCATATTTCACAATATTAGGATTTAGATGTAGTTTTAGAGAAAGAGAGAGGCTCTCTCCTCTCTCTTAGAATTTAGGATTTAGATTTTTAGAATTAGGATTCCTTTCAGTTTATGGTTATTTCTTCAATCACAGGTTTAATATTCCTTTAAATTACTTTCCAGTTTTATTTATTCTATTACTTTAATTGTTATTTATCTCTTCAATTTGGCTTATGAACCTTTCCATGTTAGGACTTGAATTTATGTTTAAATGCAAATTGAGGTATTTTAGATTTAAGATTTCTTTCTTTTATTTATGTTACTGTTGCTTTCCATCTGAAGGCATTTTTATTCAAGTAGATTTATTTTTCCTTTTGGCTTTGGTTAAGTAATTTATAACACTTGAGTTATCAAACTCAGCTGTTGTTTGAACATTGGAATTTGCTGATTGATTTGTATTCCAATAACTCTAGTCTTTTCTTAGGAATTGACTAGGACCTGAGGAATCAAATTGATTCATCCACTTAACTTACCTTCATAGTTAGAGGTTAATTAAAGTGGGAGCAGAATCCAATTCTCATCACACCTGATAAGGATAACTAGGATAGGACTTCAATTTCTCATACCTTGCCAAGAGATTTTATTAATTATTAATTTATTTTTCTTGTTATTTATATTACTTGTTCCCTATTCCAAAAACCCGAAAATATACTGTTTTACATAACCAATAATAAATCATACCTCCCTGCAATTCCTTAAGAAGACGACCCGAGATTTAAATACTTCGGTTCTAAATTTATTTGGGTTTTGTTACTTGTGACAACCAAACTTTTGTAAGAAAGGAATTCTTGTCGGTCTAGAAGCTATACTTACAACGCGAATTTATTGTGAAAACTCTAGATTGCGCGAGAGTTTCGTTCTTCAAAATGGCGCCATTGCCGGGGAATTGCAAACGTGTGCCTTATTATTGGTTATTGTAAATATTTACTTTTAAATTGATTTTTTCGAAAATTACAAAAAAAAAATTCAGATTTTTATTTTAAAATTTTTTATCTTATGTTATTTTAGTTTTAAATTTCAAAATTCAAATCTTTTTCAAAAATCATATCTTTTTCAAAATCTTATCTTATCTTATTTCAAATTCAAATTTCAAATTTCAATTAAATTCCAAAATTCAAAATTCAAAATTTGAATTTAAAATTTTAAAAATCAAACCTTTTCAAAATTTAAATCTTTTTCAAATCATATCTTATATTGTTGACTTTTTTAAAATTCAAATTTCAAATTTCAAATTCTAAATTTCAAATTTCAAATTTCAAATTTCAAATTTTAAAATTTAAAATTCAAAATTTAATTTTCAAATTCAAAAATTTAAATTTCAAAACCTTTTAATTTAAAACTTATCTTCTGTTACCTAACTTATCTTACCTTTTCTAATCTTAAAATCAAATCTTTTTCAAACCTTTTATCTTATTTATTTTATTTTCCTTTGCTTGTTTATTTATTTTTGTTTTTAATTTTTATTAGTTACTATGAGTTCTCACCCCCGTCGCTTTGAGTTTGGTACTAATAATGTTGAAAGGAATGGAAGCTATAACAGGAACATGCATCAAGGTCAAAACAATCAGAGATGGATGGAGCCACGAGGATCTGATCAACCCTTTAGGTAGCAACACCTTCCAACGTACCATGGACGATGACCATTCAACAATGCATGTCGAGACAATAGTTATGGTGGACCCTTTCGTGATAAGCATCACCCACCAAATTACTATAGTCAGAAACCATTCCGAGGTGTATACCAAGATGATAGATATGGTGGAACCCCTTGTAATTACCAACAAGCCCCGCCATATGCCTATGAACCACCTCCTCAACGCAGCTTTGAACAACCACACTCACAAGCCAACTACCACCATTCACCTCTATATGACCCTAACCCTTATCCATCCTAATTCCAACCCAATTACTCCCAAGAACCACCACCTCCCTATGCACCATGTCCATATCCATCACCCCAAGAAACAACGGAGCAACTCAAGGAAACATTTGAAAAATTTCATGCCACACTTCACCAATTGAATCAAGCGATAAATCGACTGCCTTCCCGATGTTCTAACACTCAAGGAACCCCCATGGCTTCATGTGGAGAATCTAACAAAGAACGCAGCATGAAGGAGATACTAGAAACCCCACTGGACAGTAAGGAGCATGACTTTGTACTGGAACAAGTGGAGGAAGCTAAAATTATCAAAGAAGAAGAATTGGTTGAAGACTTAGGAGATGCTGAACCTCCATGGGAAAGTCAAGTTATAGAGCCTCCCTCAAAGACATTTGAAATTGATGTTGAGGAGGGTGTACAACCTCCAATGCATATCATGGTTGAAGACTTTGAAGGGGATGATCAAGAAATGGATTCAATCATTAATGAATTCTTATCTACATTTGAATCCTCTCCCATTGGACTAGATATGGAGATCAAAGAAGAAGAAGCACAACCTCTCATGCCCTTGGTGAACGATGAAGAAGAGATTGAATTGGAAGAAAGCTATCAAGAGGAAGAGGTTGATATTGAAGAAGCTTACAAAGAGGTAGAAACTGTCAAAGAAGAGCACAAGGGAATTGTGCTGGAAATCACCTTGCCAAAGTTGTTGGAGACCTCTGATAAACCCATATTTTATGATATATTTTGTGCTTAATCTGAGTGATTTATTCAATCCTTCACCCACTTATTCATATTATTTACATGGTTTTACTTTCCCTCCCTTATTATGTGATGTATGTGAAAAACATGTTTCCTATGCTTTAAAATTAATTATTTTAATTACCTTTATTTCCATTCGATGCCGTGATTAGTGTGTTGAGTAGTTTCAGATCTTCTAAGGCAGGAATGACTTAAAGGATAGAAAGGAAACATATAAAAATGGAAGGAAAGCACAAAACGGAGTTTTTGGAGAAACTGGCATCCACGCGATCGCATGGGCGACGCGGACGCATGCCAAGCGCGAAGAAGCAGCGACGCGGCAGCATGACTGACGCGACCGCGCACCTTAAGTAGAACACATATGACGCGGTCGCATGACTGACGCGACCGTGTGGCAATGACAACTCCGAATGACGCGACCGCGTGACCCACGCGAACGCGTGACAGAGGCCACGCACCAGAAATTGCAGAAAATGCTCATAGCGAATTTTAAAGCCTTTTTTGGCCCAAATCCAAGTCCAGAAGGCATAGACCAGAGGTTATGAAGTGGGGGAATGCATTCATTCAAGGGGAGTCTCCACTTTAGTTAGTTTTCCATGAATTAGATTTAGTTTAGAGAGAGGTTCTCTCCTCTCTCTCCAATCTTTAGGATTAGGATTTAGAATTAGGATTTTATTCGCTTTCAGGATTATCTCTTTATCAGGTTCAATATTCCCTTTTAATTACTTTTGCAATTTAATTTATGAATTCTTCCATGTTACAGATTACTCTTTTGAATTAATGTTATTTGAGGTATTTCAGTTTAATATTGCTTTCTTCTATTTACATTATTGTTATTCCCATATGAAGACATTTTTATTCCAGTAAATTTAATTTTCTCCTTTTGGTCTTGGTTAAAAAATCAGTAACTCAGGAGTTATCAAACTCAAACATGATTGATAATTGTTATCTTGTTAGTTAAATTGAACTTCAATAATCCCAATCTTTTCTTAGGAAATAAATAGGATTCAAAGATCAGACCAATTAATCCCTTGACCTTTCTTTATCTTAGTAAAGGTTAACAAAGTGGAATTAAGATTCAATTCTCATCATCATTGATAGGGATAACTAGGATATGACCTCCAATTTCTCATACCTTGCCAAAAGTTTATTTACAGTCATTTATTTATTTTACTTGCCATTTAAATTACTTGTTCTTCATTTACTTTAATTGCTAATTAAACTATTCACTCCTCATTCTCAAAACCCCAATTTACAATCTCCATAACCAATAATAAGAACATACTTCCCTGCAGTTCCTTGAGAAGACGACCCGAGGTTTGAATACTTCGGTTATCAATTTATTTAGGGGTTTGTTACTTGTGACTACCAAAACGTTTGTATGAAAGGACTTTTGAAGGTTTAGAAACAATACTTGCAATGAGGATTTATCCGCAAATTTCTAGACCACGCAAAAGTTCCTCTCATCAACCTCTCCCCCAAAGCCATCACCATCCATCCCTTCATTCAAGTGGGTAAATCTCTCATCTCTAACCTTAATTAGCTCACTTGAATATGCTTTTCTTGAGACAGATGGTCAGTTTAGAGCTCTTTGTGGCTATAAGAGCAAGCGGGAGATGGTTAGTGGTAGGAATCGTCATGCAAGATTCAATATGGTGGAAAGATCAAAGTTTAAATGCAAAGGTTGGTGTAAAGCTCAACTGAATGGGTCTAGGAAGTTGGTTGGCCACTTTAGTGAGAATTCAGATTGCTTGCTACCCGGATGGAATCATGATGATCAACAAGAAGACGGGTGCAAAAGCAAGGTTTGGGACCCCGGAATTCAGTCTAGAAATCAACACTCTTGGGGCCTTGTCACTTGCTTTAACATGCTTGAAGGCTTTCTGCGCCTAGTTTAGGATTCCGGAGGCCATTGGAATCACAAACATTGGTGGAGATTCTTGGATGAGTTCAAGCACAAGCCACCATAACAAAGGACTCCCCAAATGTCCAACTTAAGGACTTTAACTAAAAGTTCTAGGTGGGAGACAACCCACCCTGGTATGATCGTTCCTTTTCAATTTTAATTTTATTTCGTATTGTTTGTTTTTGAGTTTTATTTTATTCTATTTTCATTAAACCTGGAATTATTCATAGCATCCACACTATCATTGCATTTTGCATCCTGTATAATAAAAAAAAAATGCACGCGACGCGTAAGCGTCACTGACGCGTCCGCATCACCAGTGCATTTTGAAGAGAAGAGAATTAGACAGAGAGTCACGCGAAAGCTTGGCTGCAGGCGTGCCTTAGGCACAAACATGACCACGCGACCGCGTCACTGACGCGTTTGCGTCGTTTGCGATATAGCCTCCCCACGCATCCGTGTCACCCACGCGAACGCGTGGCCCTGTGAAATCGACGTAAATGGGTGTATGGCACTAAGTTATGATGGAGTGGGGCTGAAACCATGCTAGAAGCACAAGCCCTACCACGCAAATGCGTTCCCCACGCGTCCGTATCATTTTTAAAAGAAAGGCCATTCACGCGTGCGCGTCACCCACGCGCACGCGTCACCCTGAATTTTCGCAAAATGGGTTTGAAACAGAGAGTTGCGCGAACGCATGGCTGCCCTCGCGCCATTTGTTTAAATCAAGTCACGCGATCGCGTGACCCACGCGTCCGCGCCACCTGAATAATATCGCACACCACGCGACCGCGTCACCCACGCCTCCGCGTCGCCTGCGTCGCACAACTTATCCAGATCAGCGCCAATTATCTTATCTTTTTATTTCTAATCCTAATTTTTTCTATGTTTTCTTCTTTCTTCTTTCTTTCTTTTCTTCTCCCCCTCTACTCTTCTATCCCTTTAATTTAATGCATTTATTTGTTCTTTTTTCTTCTCAATTTCATCTTTGCTTAATTCCTTTTGGTTTCTTTTTCAATTCTTTTTCATGCATTTTTATGTTGGTGTTGGAGTTTTATTTGGATAGTACCTTCTTTTATTTGCGCATGTGGCTATTCTGAGGAGAGATTTGACAATTCACATTTACTTATGGCTCTCATATACATTTGGATTACATTATTTTCATCCCTATTTTAACTTGCACACCTAGTGTTTGTGAAAAAGCTTTTATGGCATTTTGAATCTTATTTTATTTTACTCTCTCACTTGCATACCTCTTTTTCACAACACTTGTGCTCCACATGTATTTGAGATTATCATTCACAATTGTCATCATTACACATGCTCTTTAATTTGGCACATTTATTACTTAATGCTTGAGCTATGCTTCTCATGCCTATTATTTGCATGTTTTTACCCTCTTGCATGTAATTATTTTGAATTGCCCTTTTTGATCTTTATTGTTGTCTTCTCTACATGTTGTAGCTACCATGTAGTTGGGCTATCATCTTTCCTTTGGCATTCCTTATCGCTTGGAATTTCCTCCCTTCCGGTCTTAGTTTTCTATATTTCACACTCTTCCTTTTTCTTCTTCCTTAGGCATGGGTACCAAGAAAGGAAAAGAGAAGGCCACTGACAAGACACCGGCATGGAAAGGAACCAAGAGACCTCCAGCTAAGGCACCTCTATCTACAAGCGTCAGTTGTAGCAACCCGTCCACTTGTACATCTCAGCATGTACCGAGGACGGTGCAATCTCTAAGTGTGGGAAGGTCGATACCGACTTCCGTGGGTTAGTTATTTTTTTTTCAACACCAATATTTTATTTTCTTTGTTTGTTCATTGTTGTATTTGCATGTTTGATTGCATATTTATTTGATTTTGTACATATTTTACCACTTGGTTAAAGTAATAATTTCTTTTTCAAGAAACTTTTTATAACATTTCACTAATTTGAATTAAAAATTTTTTTGTTAAACTTGTTTGAAGAAATATTATACTAGAACATGGCTTACAGCTCGAACACACAAAACCAGTGAGACTTTGAGCCTATTTGAATTGGTTGCATTTTATCAACCAACATCTTATTTTTGGTGTGTGTTGTTCTCTCTAAAATTGTGATCTTTGTCTTGCTTAATTCTATATTTCCATGGTTTGATGTATGCATGCACTTATATGATTGAGGCCTTTGTTTCACTGAGCTTACATACCCATATGGCCTTGCCTTTCATTATCCCTTGCAAACCAATTTTGAGCCTATTTTACCCCTTTTATTCTTTACTACAGCACATCATTAACTCTAAGCGGAAAACAATAATGTCCTTAATTTGAATCCTTGGTTAGCTTAGACTAGTGAGAGTGCTTATGATTTAAGTGTGGGGAAATTTGGTTTGGAAACATTTGGTTTGAGAATTGAGTATGTTAGAATTTTCTGAAAATGTGAAAGAAATGTTTAGGACATATTCATGCATTCAATAAATTAATCATATGCATTGAGAAAAAAAAGGCATAAATATAAACGAAAAAAATAATAATAAAAAAAAGGAGAAAAAGAAAAGAAAAAGAGCAAATGACAAAAACGGGACAAAATGCCCCAAAGTAAATGGTGAAAGCAATGCATATGTACTGTACTTGAAATTAGAATGCATGAATATGTAGAAAACATGGTTAATGGATAGTTAAATATTGTATTATGATTACATGGATTGCCTAAAGTTAGATGGAAAGTTTAAGTTAATTAAGGATTCAAATTTTAGTCCACTTGGCCAAATACAATCCTACCTTGACCCTAACCCCATTACAACCCTCAAAAAGACCTCTTGATTTGTGTATTTGTGCATTAAATTTTTGTTGATTGTTAGATGAAGAGCAAGCCTTAGAAAGCAAGGTTAGTAGAGAATTGAGAGAATCGAAGCTTAAACACTTGAGCGATTAGAGTGCATACACTTCCAGTGAGGGTTCGGTGCTCAATTCCTCGTTTCCGGCTTTCATGAGCTATTTTCTTCTGCAAGTTCACTTGTACTTTATTTTGTGATTTGAATTAGTGAAATCCAGTTCATATTTGTTCTTAAAAGATTTTCTTACTTTTAACCAAGTAGGTAGAAACATTCTGCATGTAGTTGCATTCATATAGATATGTTGCATTTCATATATTCTACCATTCCTCTTCACTCCTTTATAGCTTCTCTTAAGCTTAGCATGAGGACATGCTAATATTTAAGTATGAAGAGGTTGATAAACCACTATTTCATGGTTTATCTTGTGCTCAATTGAGTGTTTTTTATCAACTCTTTACCCACTTATTCATCCTAATCGCATGTTTTACGTTTTTCTTCCTGATTTTGTGCTATGATTGAAAACATGCTTCTTTGGTCTTAAATTTGCTATGTTTAATTCTCTCTTATTACCATTTGATGCCGTGATATGTGTGTTAAGTGTTTTCAGATATTACAGGGCAGGAATGGCTTGGAGGATGGAAAGGAAGCATGCAAAAGTGGAAGGAATACAAGAAGTTGAAGGAACTGCAAAGCTGTTAGCCTGACCCTCTCGCACTAAAACGATCATAACTTGAGCTACAGAGGTCCAAATGATGCGGTTCCAGTTGCGTTAGAAATCTAACGTCTGGGGCTTCGATTTGATACATAATTTGTTATGGTGGCCGTACATATAGGCAACGCGAACGCATGCTCCACGCGGACACATCGCAGTGACAAAAATCAGCGTGGCAGATTTCGCCCATAGCAATTTCTGGGCTGTTTCTGGCCCAGTTTTTGGCCTAAAAAACACATATTAGAGGCTATAAAGTGGGGGAATCCATTCATTCATAAATCATACTTTCATAATTCACAATATTAGGATTTAGATATAGTTTTAGAGAAAGAGAGAGGCTCTCTCCTCTCTCTTAGGATTTAGGATTCAGATTTTTAGAATTAGGATTCCTTTCAGTTTATGGTTATTTCTTCAATCACAGGTTCAATATTCCTTTAAATTACTTTCCAGTTTTATTTATTCTATTACTTTAATTGTTATTTATCTCTTCAATTTGGCTTATGAACCTTTCCATGTTAGGACTTGAATTTATGTTTAAATGCAAATTGAGGTATTTCAGATTTAAGATTTCTTTCTTTTATTTATGTTACTACTGCTTTCCATCTGAAGGCATTTTTATTCAAGTAGATTTATTTCTCCTTTTGGCTTTGGTTAAGTAATTGATAACACTTGAGTTATCAAACTCAGCTGTTGTTTGAACATTGGAATTTGCTGATTGATTTGAATTCCAATAACTTTAGTCTTTTCTTAGGAATTGACTAGGACCTGAGGAATCAAATTGATTCATTCCCTTAACTTACCTTCATATTTAGAGGTTAATTAAAATGGGAGCAGAATCCAATTCTCATCACACCTGATAAGGATAACTAGGATAGGACTTCAATTTCTCATACCTTGCCAAGAGATTTTATTAATTATTAATTTATTTTTTTTGTTATTTAAATTACTTGTTCCCTATTCCAAAAACCCAAAAATATACTGTTTTACAAAACCAATAATAAATCATACCTCCCTGCAATTCCTTGAGAAGACGACCCGAGGTTTAAATACTTCGGTTATAAATTTATTTGGGTTTTGTTACTTGTGACAACCAAACTTTTGTAAGAAAGGAATTCTTGTCAGTCTAGAAGCTATACTTACAACACGAATTTATTGTGAAAATTCTAGATCGCGCGAGAGTTTCGTTCTTCACCTAGCCCCAAAGAAACAACGCTTTTTCGGGATCAAACAGAAATTTTATGGAATTTTTAGGAATTTTAGTGCATAGAAGCACCTCTGCTGCACAGGTGCTATGTCATCAAGCTGCTGAGTCAGCATCTTGACTGCACCAAACACCTCTCTTGATCTAAGCAGGCATGTCGCAAAAAAGTTGTGTTTTTGAGCCACTTCGGGTCCGAATTTCAAAATTCTGATTTCCATGGTTGGTCTCATTGTGATGAGCTGGTCCCG
>NC_029791.2:80078645-80105509 GCF_000816755.2 Arachis ipaensis
TATTCCTTTAGAAATTAGTATATAATTTTAATTAATAATCAGATTTTTAAAGTAACTAAAAATTAATTTGTGAAATTTAAAATTTTTTTATTAATTTATAAATATAAATAACAATAATTAAATATACCCAAAAAAAATTAAGATACTAAAAGCAAATCTGTAAAAAATTAAAGAGTAAAGCTGTAAAAAAAACCCTAAGTCCCCACCCCTCACTCTGAGCCTCACTCTCAACCTTCATCTAAGCGACGTCTACTCTGCGAAGCAAAATGCAGCTGCTGCCAGAAGAAGAAGCACCGGCGTAGCCCCCGGGAAATGTCTGCCTCATCTTTGTGGCCTCTGCAAGCATCGTCTCCTCCGCCGTCGAGTCATGTGCGGCGGTGTCGTGGTCCTCGTTAGTGTTCGTTCCGTCGCAAGCGCCGCGCCCTGTGGTCATCGTTGCGGAGGTCTTAGTGGTGGTGGTGGTCGTCGTTGTTCGTTGTCACTGTCAGCTCTACTTCTTTGCTGGAGTTCGCATCGTGCTCTGTCTCTGGTAGCCTAGTTTAGCCGTGCTTTGTTCGTCTGCTGCCGGTCTACTCCGATTACATTTCTGTTGAAGGTAAGTGCAATTTGTTTGAGTATTGTTAATTATATTGTTAGTGGATAGTCTTAGCTGAAATATTGAACCTTGATTCCGCTGATGTTGTGGTTGAAAATATTAGTGTTATTAGTTTTTGCTTTCTTTTCTAGTGATTTTGATTCTGTTTCTTTTTTAATATTTTTGTGTTTGTGAATTGACTAAAGTAGGTAACTACATTATCCTTATTAAGATAGAAATATTGATTAAATTTTATTATTAATTTTGTGTATTTTACATTGCATTGAATTAAGATAGTTTATGCTTCTCTGCTCATCCGGTGTTGTCCTTTGCCTCTGCTGGTCTGATTCAGTTGTCCTTCTTCTCCTGCTGGTCTGGTCTGGTCCAATTACGTCTCTGCTAAAGGTAAGTTCAGTTTATTTGAGATTTGTTAACTATGTTGTTAGTTGATAATCTTAGTTGAAATATTGAACCTTGATTCCGCTGATGTTGTGGTTGAAAATATTAGTGTTATATCTGGTTGAAAATATTAGTGTTATTAGTTTTTGTTTTCTTTTTTAGTGATTTTGATTCTGTTTCTTTTTTTTTTATACTTTGGTGTTTGTGAATTGGGTAAAGTAGGTAACTACATTATCCTTATTAAGATAGAAATATTGATTAAATTTTGTTATTAATTTTGTGTATTTTACATTGCATTGAATTAGGATAGTTTATACTTCTCTGCTCATCCGGCGTTGTCCTTTACCTCTGCTGGCCTGATTCGGCTGTCCTTCTTCTCCTGCTGGTCTAGTCTGGTCCGATTACGTCTCTGCTAGAGGTATCCTCAGTTTATTTGAGTATTGTTAACTATGTTGTTAGTTAATAATCTTAGCTGAAATATTGAACTTTGATTCTACTGATGTTGTGGTTGAAAATATTAGTGTTATACCTTGTTGATAATCTTATTTTAGCTTATTTGGAGAGTTGATATTTGATTCTAATTTTTGTTTTTGTGTTCTATTATTTTTATTCTAGTTTTTGCTTTCTTTTTTAGTGATTTTGATTCTGTTTTTTTTTTTATATTTTTGTGTTTGTGAATTGAGTAAAGTAGGTAACTACATTATCCTTGTTAACATAGAAATACTGATTAAATTTTGTTATTAATTTTGTGTATTTTACATTGCATTGAATTAGCATAGTTTATGCTGCTCTGCTCATCCGGCGTTGTCCTTTGCCTCTGCTGGTCTGATTCGGTTGTCCTTCTTCTCCTGCTAGTCTGGTCTGGTCCAATTACTTCTCTACTGAAGGTAAGTGATGTTTATTTGAGTATTGTTAACTATATTGTTAGTTGATTATGTTAATGTTGTTGTGGTTGAAAATATTGGTGTAATATGGTTGATTATCTAATTTTTTGGTTATTTGGAGAGTTGATATTTTTATTCTATTTTTTGTTTATGGGTTTTATTATTTTGATTATATTTTTTGCACTTTTTTTGGTGATTTTGAAAGTGATAGCCGCTGTGATGTTATGTTATGTCATGCTGCTCTTTTTTTTCCCACTCTTTAAATCCTTTTATCCGTTCTCGTCTCCTGCAGAAATTAGTCCAATGGTCAATTACCAGAAATATTGGATTAATTTTGATAGGCGTATTCCTAAGTTTAGGAAGTGCCTCGATGAATTATTTTTGGATATTGCCTTCTCTCAACCCGGTGTGAAAAATCAAATACATTGTCCTTGTCCCAAATGCAACAATTTTTTGTTCAAATTTAGAAATAAAGTTCATCATCATGTGCACTAATGGGGGATAGTGACCTCTTATAAAACATGGGTGCATCATGGCGAGATTCTTCAAGATACATCCACTATAGATGTGTCTGATCTAAATAAAATTGAGTGTGAAAGGGAGAATGATTCTGCCACTTATGAGATGTTGTATAACATCTTTAGAGGAGAAACACTAGGGGAAACGCCGAGAGATTTTGCTACCAACGTAGATGACAATATAGAAGAAGAACCTCATGAGGGGGCAAAGAGGTTCCAGAGGCTAATGAGGGATTATGAGCAAAGCCTGTATTCGGACAGTGGGATATCAAGCTTATCTTTCATTGTCAAGTTTTTTCAAATGAAATGTCGTTATGGATAGAGCAACAATTCAGTTGATGCTTTGTTGCTCCTTCTAAAAAGCATATTTCCAAAGGAAAATTCTTGTCCAACTTCATTTTGTGATGCTCAAAAAGTGATTCAAGATTTAGGATTAGATTACGAGAAGATAGATGCTTGTGTGAATGATTGCATTTTGTTTCGGGGGAAAGCATATGCTGATCTTGATGAACGTCCAAAGTGTAAGCAATCTATATGGGTGAAGGGGAAGGGGAATGAAAAGGATGACCCTCGTAAGAAGGTTCCCTAGAAGATACTAAGATACTTTCCGTTAAAATCTAGGCTTCAAAGGATCTTTATGTGTGAAGAAACAGCGCTAGCAATAAGGTGGCATAAAGAGAAACGACTTGACGCTGGAGTCCTGAAACACCCAGCAGATTCAATGGTGTGGAATACATTTGATGAGGAGCACGATAGGTTTGCACGTGATGCTAGAAATATCAGGCTTGGAGTTGCTAGTGACGGATTCAATCCGTTCGGCAATATGAAAATTTCCTATAGTACTTGGCCAGTTGTTCTCATTCCATATAACTATATTCCATGCATGATTTTGAAACATTCAAATTAGATGTTATCTCTACTTATTCCAGGCCCTAAATTCCCTGGCAATTCTATTGATGTATACTTAGAACCGTTAATTAAAGAGTTGAAAGAATTGTGGGAAGATGGTGTTGAAATATTTGATGTGGTTCAGAAATGGAATTTTTAGTTGTCTGCTGTAGTTTTATGGACAATAAATGATTATCTAGCTTATGTCATGTTATCCGGTTGGAGCACTAAAGGTGCACTAGCATGTGCGTGTTGCCACAGAGAAACTAGTTTTAAAAGGCTGAAACATGGACACAAGCATTGTTATATGGGTCATTGCCGCTATTTGCCACATGATCATCCATGGCGAAGGAATAAGAGTTCTTTTGACAATACCAGGGAACTTGGCGAATCACCTCAGCCACTTTCTGGTTATGATGTCCTAGAAGAATTCAAGACTTTTGAACAAACGGAGTTTGGGAACATTACTAAAAAGAGAAAGAAGTCTGAGCATGACAAGGTGGCTGGAAATTGGAAAAAGAAAAGCATTTTCTTTGAGTTGCCTTATTGGAAGACATTATTATTATGTCATAATTTAGATGTAATGCATATAGAGAAGAACGTCTTCGATAATATACTGGGTACACTGTTAAATTTAGATCGAAAGACAAAGGACAATCTTAATGCACGACTTGATCTTCAATTTATGGGTATCAAGAGAGACCTTCATCCTCGTAGAGTGAGCAACAAGTTTGTGATGCCGATAGCCAAATATACGTTGTTAAAGACTAAGAAGGAGAGAGAATGAAAGGCAACTTCTTTGTTAGTTCTTGAAAGAACTCAAGATGCCTGATTCGTATTCATCAAATATTGGAAAGTGTGTGCACGTTGAAGATTACAAAATCTATGGCTTGAAGAGCCATGATTACCATGTCCTATTAGAACGGCTGTTACCACTTGCAATTTGTGAGCTTTTACCCAAAGAAGTTTGTGAACCGTTGATACATCTAAGTATTTTCTTTGGAGAGCTTTGTTCCAAGGAGTTGAAGGTGGACGTTCTAGACAAACTTGAACCCCAGATTTCAATAACACTTTGTAAATTGGAGACGGTTTTTCCTCCGGCATTTTTTGATGTGATGGTTCACCTAACCGTTCATCTTGCCCATGAAGCTAAGTTAGCCAGACTAGTTCAATATCGCTGGATGTACTCTGTTGAGAGGTTAGCCCTTTCGAATTGACAACAACTTAGAATCTGTCTTCACTACAAGAAAATGGAACATTTGTAACAAAAAATTTGTATCAAATTTAAAATTATTACAAAAAAAATATTTTGTAATAATAATATGTGATTGTTACAAAAGAATAATGTTTTGTAACAACCTGTTTTATTTTATTACAAATTATGTTAGTTTTTGTAACGAGATGGTGTTTTGTTACAAAATATTTTAATATTTTGTAACAAAAAAAAACAAGTTGCAAAAGTTCAAAATATTTTGTAACAAATTTTGTTTTTTGTTTCAAAAACTCCAATTGTTTTGTAACAAAAAAATAATTTGTCACAAAATTCAATATTATTTGTAACAAGTTAATTATTTGTCACAAAATATAAATATATTTTATAACAATTTCTTTTCAAAATGTTAAACACTTTAAGAGTAAAATAAATTGTGTATATATTTTTTTCAAAATAATTTTATTTTGTAATATCCTGCATTTTTTAAAATCTAAATATAAATAAATTTTGATTTTATTTTATTAAGTTTAAACTTTATTTTTAATTATTATTTTATCTTTTTAATTATTTCATAAAATTACACTACTAACCCTACTTTTAAAAAAATACCTAAACTAACCCACACCCCCTAAACCCTAACACTACACTCATCTCTCTCACACTCACCCTCACCCACGGCACATACACAAAACTCACCCACACACACAAAGAACAGAAAGAAGAATAGGAAGAAAGGGAAAAGAAAAGAGAGTGCGGGTTGAGAGAGAAGAGGGGAGGGAGGAGCTCGCCGCCGCCATCACACACCACCGCCGCGCTGCCAAGGCTGTTGAGTTGTCGACGAAGAGGAGAGAGAGAGTCGAACGCAGGGACCTTTCTTTGTCGCCTCGCGGGCATGGGGGAAGCCATCGCTGCCAGCTTTGTCGGGTCTCTGACGCCGAACCCGTCCTTGCCGCCGCCACTGGAAGCACGAAGAGAGGAGAGAAGTCGTCGCCATCAAGCCAACTGCCACCAGCGTTGTTCATGTCTGCCGCAGTCACCGTCGGAAGCCGCCGTCAATTAGGGCAGGCAGAGGGGGAAATACGAACAACCAGGAAGAGGAGAAGAACATTGGTGGTGGTTTTCTTAGCCATCGCCGCCGAAGGAAGCTCTGCCATGGTTGTCTCCTCCATCACTACCACGATCACCGTTCCGATTCGCATTCTCAAAACCGTAACCCCTTTCACCCTTATTCTATTTTAAACTTTGTTTCTCTGCTATGTTCCTATTTTATTCATGGTAGCATATAAATCTAATTTAGTTCAGTCCCTTTGCTTCACCTGTTTCTCTACTACAATCATCTGGAATACTGGCGTTGATGCTATTACTAATCTGGATCCCCTGTTTTGCTGCAACCATGGTTATTACTGTGAGAGCCAACGCAGCTGCTGTCCTGATTATGTTAAAACGCAAGACTGCTGCTATCTCGATTAAATTTGTTGAGTGGTTAGTAGTGGTCTAGCCAGCTGTCTCGCCGTAATTTCGCCTCCGGTTTCTTTTAATTGCGACATCGAGGTAGGGGACTTAACTTAAAAAAATTTAATTTAAGAATGCTTACAAGATTTATTGAATAACTACAAATAGATTTAATAGCTGTGAATAATTTATTAATTATGTGAATGTTGAATTGTGGCTGAAATTGTGATTGGAATGGTTGAGATTGTGATTTGGAATTGTTGATTTACTGTTTGATTGATTATGTGGATTGTGAATTGTTTGACAAATAATTGTTGTGAATGCTGAATTTGTGGTTAGTAAATATATTGTAATGGTGGTGGAATTGATTGGTGATTGCTTTGAGATTTGATTTTTAGAGGTACTAAAAGGGTTAAATTTTGAAACACTAAACTACTTGTTGAAAATCTGAGTTTTGAAATGAAACGGCAAATAATTCTCTCTAAGGTCTCTTCTATCACATATCAGCCTTGAAAACATGGAATAGCTAAACTTGTATGGAAACAAACTTAAAAGTAGCATATCCAATGCTACAAAGCTTAACTACATGGACTTGAAGTTAAATAAATTCAGTGGAGTTATCCCAAATACTATTGGAAATTTAAGAAATCTTCAGTAGGTTGATTTACGATACAATATTTAACCACTCATTCTTCCACTCTTGAATTAATATATCCTTCTTCCTTGTGTGATCTTTACAAATCAGGAAATCCATTCCATGTAAAGTTTCCCAAGTCAATTGGAAATATGTCCAATTTGGAACTATTTGATGCTGATGCTTACAGTATTGATAGTGAAATCCTTTTCAAAATTGGAAAATTAACCAATCTGTACACGCTAAGTGTGTGCCGAAATGATTTAAGTGGAACCATTCCAACTACAATTAAAGGTTTGCAGTCTCTTCAATATTTGAATCAGTTGATGAGCAAAAACCATTTAGCCATCTTACTAGATTACTTTCAGCCATCAGTTTTGTTGGTAATGTGTTATGATAAACAAGTTACGTTGAGTAGTTGATTTTTATATTCGGTTCATTAGAAAATACTTACAATTCTAAGTACCAAAATATTAAGCATTAACAGATATGCTGCTAGAGCTTGCTAAGAGAGAAAAGAGTGCTGTAATAAAACCAGATGTTGATCTTGATATCTTCATGAAGGTATGATCTTCATTACTTATTTTTTTCCCTTCTCTTTTTTAGGAAGTATTTTTTCCTCTGTTTCTCCAGTACGAAAGCTTCTTACATAAACTAATAATCTAATCTATTTTCTTTTGTAATCAATAGCTTTTGGAAGACACGAAACAGATCTTGTGGTAGAGTACATCAAAAAGGTATTCATTAAGCAAATTGCGAAATAGTTTAATATTTGTTGAGTTGATAAAAATGTAAAAATAGAGATTAATAGGCTCTAGCTACTAGTATCCCGTTTCAATACAGCTTACATCATATTGACATTTTTATAAGTCTTCCAAACTCCTAAGTGATAAGATATGTGGAGACACATTGGTGGACGATGAAATGCTCAAGGGCATCTCAGAGGGACAAAAGAAGTGACTTATAACAGGTTTATTATAACATTGACATATAATTTGTCTTCCCCTTCTCTCCACCATTTTCAGCGTCTGAGTGTGTCAAGTGAGGAGAGAGAGTGCTGAAAACTAGGGTTTTGGTTTAGTTTAGTTGAGCCAAGGGCCCACTTTGGGTCCGGTTGGACCGGTTTGGCCCGTTCAGTCCAATCTTGGTCCGTTTTCTATAAAATTGGTACCGAAATTCTCGTCTCAATCTCCTCTATCATATTAAGCCATAAAAATCACATTTTTGGCTTTCTAGAATAAATTCTCATTTATGGGTTAATTAGCCATTAATTAACCGGGTCTTACATTCTACCCACCTAATTGGAAATTTTTCCCACAAAATTCAAATCCAATTACCTGAGAATAAGTGCGGATAATCTGTTCGCATCTCCGACTCAAGTTCCCAAGTGTGTTCCCCAACACCGCCTCGACTCCAATCCACTTTGACTAATGAAACCGCTTTTCCACGCAACCGTTTGATACTAGTATCATCAATTCTGACTGGAGCCACTGGAAACGTCAAATCTTCCCTTAACTGAACCGATTCAGGTTCTAACACATGGCTAGCATCAGGAGTGTACTTCCAAAGCTGCGACACATGAAACACATTGTGCAGGTTCGAAAGATGAGGTGGTAGAGCCATTCGATACGCCACCGGTCCAATCCTCTCCAGGATCTGAAATGGACCAATGTATCGAGGATTCAACTTCTTTGCTTTAATCGCCCTACCTACTCCTGTGGTTGGAGTAACCTTCAGGAAAACATGATCTCCTTCTTCAAATTCCAAGGGCTTTCGCCTTTGATCGGCGTAACTTTTCTGGCAACTCTGCGCCGTAAGCATCCTATTTCAGATTTTCTTAACTTGTTCAGTGGTCTCAGCTATCATTTCCGGCCCCAACAAGCCCTTCTCTCCAGCTTCATACCAACATAGCGGAGATTGACATTTCCTCCCATACAATGCCTCATACGGAGCCATTCCGATGCTCGCATGGTAACTATTATTGTATGCAAACTCTACTAACGGCATATACCGATCCCAACTCGCCAGTTGGTCCAAAACACAAGCTCTCAACATATCCTCTAGTGTTTGGATCGTCCTCTCGGATTGACCATCTGTTTGAGGATGGTAAGCTGTACTCAAGCTTAATCGGGTTCCAAAAGCTTTCTGAAATGCACCCCAGAACCTCGAAGTGAAACGACGATCTCTATTAGAGATTATAGTAGCAGGTACACCATGGAGTCTCACAATCTCCTTTATGTATAACCGTGCTAGCTCCTCAAGGGTGTAAGTCATCCGAATGGGCAAAAAGTGAGCTGACTTCGTCAGTCGGTCCACAATCACCCAGATAGCATCAAAACCAGTCCTAGTCCTTGGCAATCCCGACACAAAGTCCATTGCAATACTTTCCCATTTCCATTGCGGAACCTCTAAAGGTTGCAACATCCCGGAAGGTCTTTGATGTTCAATCTTTACCTTTTGGCAAGTTAAGCACTTTGAAACATATTCCGCCATATTATTCTTCATACCCGGCCACCAAAACATCGTCTTTAAATCATGGTACATCTTAGTACTTCCCGGGTGAATGGAGAATCCACTTTTGTGTGCCTCCTTTAAGATATCTTGCCTCAAAGTGCCAACATCCGGCACAATGATCCTACCCTTGAATCTCCATAACCCATCTTTTTCTTCCGACACTCTCTACTGTTTTCCTTGTTCGATAGCCGGTAACACCTTCCATAACGCTTCATCATTTTCATGAGCCTTTAGGAGTTCGGACTTAAAGTCACTCGAGATTTCTAATCGGCTCAAACACAAGGTTCCGGATACTTCTCGAACACCAATTTTTAGACTCTCGAATCCCTTGAGCAACTTCTCCTCTTGAAGCATCATCCAACCCGCATATAACGACTTCCGACTTAACGCATCCGGCACTACATTTGCCTTTCCCGGATGGTAATTCAACTCAAAGTCGTAGTCTTTCAATAATTCCATCCACCTCCTTTGCCTCATATTAAGCTCTTTCTGATCAAAGAGATATTTCAAGCTCTTGTGATCAGAGAAGACTTGGAACATAACCCCATAGAGATAATGCCTCCACACCTTCAAGGCAAACACAACCGCAGCGAGTTCCGAATCGTGCGTAGGGTGACTAACTTCGTGAGGTCTCAACTGTCGTGAGGCATACGCCACCACATTATGATGCTGCATCAGCACGCATCCTAGACCCTTTAGTGAGGCATCACAGTACACCTCAAATGGTTCATTCGGCTCAGGTAACACCAACACAGGTGCAGTGGTCAACTTTTTCTTCAATGCCTGAAAGCTCTCCTCGCACTCAGGAGTCCAAACAAACGGGGTATCTTTGCAGGTTAACTTTGTCAACGGCAAGGCTAATTGCGAAAAGCCCTTGATACCTTCGGTAATAGCCAGCTAAACCCAGAAAACTCCTTATCTCGGTTAGTGTGGTTGGTTGCCTCCAATCCATCACAGCTTCTACCTTGGTTGGATCTACGGCTATTCCCTTCTTACTCACCACGTGACCCAAAAACTTCACCTCATCCTTCCAAAACTCACACTTAAACAGTTTTGCATAGAGTTTCTTCTCCTTTAGAATCTGCAACACGGTCCTCAAGTGTTCCGCATGCTCTTCTTCAGTCTTGGAGTAAATTAGTATGTCGTCAATGAAGACAACAACGAATTTATCCAGAAACGGACGGAACACTCTATTCATGTAATCCATAAACACTGCAGGAGCGTTCGTCAACCCAAAAGACCTTACAATATACTCGTAATGACCATAACGAGTCCTGAAAGCGGTCTTATGGATATCCTCACCCCTCACCCTTATCTGGTGATAACCGGATCGCAAATCGATCTTAGAGAAAACCCCAGCTCCTTGTAACTGATCCATGACATCATCAATTCTCGGCAATGGGTACTTATTCTTTATGGTGACCTTGTTCAGCTGCCTGTAATCCACACAGAGTCGCATACTTCCATCTTTCTTCTTTACCAGTAACACTGGAGCACCCCACGGGGAAACACTTGGTCGGATAAAGTTCTTACCCAACAATTCCTCTAACTGAGACTTTAGCTCGGCCATCTCTAACGGTGACATCCTATAAGGAGCACTTGTGATTGGTCCCGTCCCAGGCACCAATTAAATAGCAAACTCGACCTCTCGGTTAGGTGGAAATTTCTCAATATCATCGGGAAACACTTCCGGAAACTCACACACTACCGAAATCTGATCCAACCTTTGATTATCACCCGAAACACCAGCGGTTAACAACAGGATACCCTGACATTCGAATCCAGAACAGTTCACCATCATCGAATTCAAGTAATAATTATTCACCACGACCGGCCCTTCTGTATCTTCCGGCATAAAGTACACCGACTTTGTAGAACAATCAAGTAGGACATGGTTCTCGGATAACCAGTCCAATCCCAAGATAAGGTCAAGACCGATCATCGGTAAGCAAATTAAATTATGGACAAAATCACGCTGCTTGAACCTAAACGAAACTTTCGGGCATCCTAGCCTAGTTACCATGGCTTCATGGGTAGCATTATACACTTTTAAGTCATAACCTAAGGTTACGATCTTCAATCCTAACTCATGGGCTTTCTCAAATACAATGAATGAATGTGATGCTCCCGAATCAAATAAAGCATTTAAAGTTTGACCAGCCATTTCACAGTTACTTCGAATGAGTGTCTCGGATCCCTCTGCACCCACAGCTGAGGTGGTGAACACCCGACCAGTCTGTTGTGCTTTTCCAGCACCTTGCTTTTTCTTCTCCGAACAACTTGCGGCTTTATGCCCCGCCTTTCCACAATTGTAGCACAAACCCCATCCGGCTTTGCATGGTGCTCCCGGATGGTGACTTCCACACCTAGTAGAAGCTTGATCATTCTGAGGCTGTTTCCCAAGCCTTTTCCCTTGGGAGTAGTTGTTGTTGGGCCTCCTAAAAGAACCTCCCCTCTTGAAGGGCGGACCTCTAGGTGCAAAGCTCTTCCCTCAGTTTTGTGGAAATGATCCTTTGTGACTCCCTTTCTCAGTGGTTGCCCTCTTCACACACTCCTCAGTAACCCTACACTTGTTCACCAATTCGGAGAAAGTCCTAATCTCCATTGGTCCCACTGAACTAAAAATATCGCTTCGGAGTCCTCCTTCGTACTTAACACACTTCCATTCCTCATATTCCACCGGAGTCCCTTGACACATACGAGAGAATCTGAACAGCTCCTCAAACTTGTCAGTATACTCAGATACGGACATAGTACCCTGCTTCAGCTGCAACAATTCAAGCTCCTTGGCTGTCCTGGCAAAAGTCGAAAAGTACTTCTTATAGAACTCCTCTTGGAAGATGTCCCAGGTGATATAATCATCACCCTGCTGCAGGAGGCGTCGGATACCTTGCCACCAATGCGACGCTTCACCAGTGAGCAAATAGGTAGCGAACTCCACACGCTGCCCTTCAGGTACCACCTGCGCTTGCAGTGCTCGTTCCATAGCCTGAAACCATGTATCAGCCTCAGTCGAGCTAGTAGTTCCCTTGAACTTTGGGGGATTAACCTTCAAAAAGTTTGCCAGTGTTATCGGGCCTTGAACTCCACCTCCGTCATTACCATGGTTGTTCATCTGTTGGCCAAGAGCCTCAGCAGTGGCTTGCATAGCAGCAGCCATGTTCTCCAACGCAGTCATAAAGTTCACAGGGTCATTAGGGTTATTCTCCGGCGCACGAGCATTAGTATGACCTCTACCGCGTACACGAGGCGCCATCTGGTCCCTATACACACCAAACAATCGATATTAAGTTGATCAGTCTCAATATCGGAAGTCTAGTGCTTCAAAGTCCCAAATGCAGGCTCATGAACGTTTATGCCAATTATATCAAGCAGATATACTAACAGCACATGACATATATACAGAGAATGCACAGAAGCATAGTCAGTCCATTCCTCAGGCTCTACAGGAACGAACTGCTCTGATACCATAATGTAACACCCTACCAGACAGAGTCTTATGCTTAAGTCATAATTCAGAGATGGTAAGGTATTACGACCTCTAAAACCAAAATTTAGTACGTTTAGTAGTATGAATAATTGATTATAACTAGGAGCCTTTATAGAAAAAGGGGTAAACAAAAATCGTAACTCGAAAGCGCAACACTCCGATCGATAACGTAACGAACAGGGATAAGCTAACGCGAGATCATATATATAAAGAGTGTCAAAAACAGGAATATCAAGACTCAAAATCCGGCTGCGAAGATAACCGGTTCGAGCGTAGCAATATATACATATAATAAAATAAGGAAAACCCCAAGGAAAACCCAAAGGGATACAAATACAGAAACCTATTCTCCAAAACCTCCTATAAGAGGAGTCATCACAGTTTGTATTATTTAATGGAGATAAAAGTATCTAAACAAGATATATAACCCAAAACAGAGTCCCGAAAACAAAGGATCTTCGCTAATCCAGAAGTCTCCAGCATGCCTCAACGAGAAGCCTCGCGTCCTGCATCTGAAAACCACAAAATCCGCATGGGTGAGAACCAGAGGTCCCCAGCACGGTAACAGCTTCCACATATATAATACATAATAATAGAGGAAAGCCGAAGGCAATCCTAAAACTTCCTCTAGATAATATCAAAGCTTATAAACAAACTAAACCGTAAGTGGCAATTGACTAAAGATTCTTCAGTCTAACTAATACTTCCCTTTCCAATTCCTTCAGACCTCCCAACCACCAGCAGAAGTATAATATAGCAAACACAGTTATATCAAACAAGAGATTTACAAATAAGAACAGACAAGGCATTTAGACAATTAGCAAGTAATATGCAGTCAAATAGGCAATCTCAAATAATTCATGTAGTATGCTTATGATGCATGCCTGTCCCTAGTGGCTGATGATATCATCTGTCGGTTATAGAGCCAACCCGACAAGTCCTGGTAGCTAACCATTGGACTGTCCCTCTGTCGCGCATCCCCAACTCGAGTTATACTCATCATAAACTTGATCATAATCATGATCCATATCCATCACCCTCACTGGTGAATATTTACGGGGGCGAGCTCATCCAGGCCTTTCACAGTGCCCGGCCACACTTACGACATAGGGTCAAAAGAGCTTCGAGTCTCAATCTGGAGCACGTGGTGGCTAGCCACTGCTTCCTCGCAGGGAAACCCTCATCTCCGATGGTGGAAGTGCAAACATTCACAATTCATTCAACAGCATATATGCATTTACACTTACCCATAATCATGGCTCCGCCGTAACACGGCAATAATCTAGCCATCCGGCTCACGGTTAAATCCATAACCAGCCAATTCATTAACAATTACGGCCCTTCGGCCCATGGCACAACAAGCACTTCCACTGCCATTCTCCGCATCTCACATAATCATCTTTGATCCTCATTGATCATTCATTTTTCCCTTGCTTCACTCGTAAGTTACCACATTCACTAGCCCTTTTCCTCATGCTAGGCATATCATAATGATTTAAGATATAAGTGGTGAGATCGGAGGCTTAGAAGTATGAAATTTGGCTTTTAAAACTCAAAAATCAACTTTGGAATGAAAACAAGGCCACGCGTACGCGCACTCCACGCGCACGCGCGGATGGCCAAAAACTCATCGACGCGCAAGCGTCATACGCGCGAATGCGTGGGTTGAAAAATATCCAAACGGCGCGCAAGCGTCAGCCACGCGTACCAGTGGGTGCTCTTGCGCCCAGGAACAAAACTGGCACAATTCTGGCACAACTCTCTGGAAAATAGCTGGGCATATGGCGCAGCGTATCGACGCGCCCGCGCACACCACGCGCACGCGTGGATGGTGCTTCCTGGAAGAATGGCGTGCACGCGCCAAGTGCGCCTACGCGCGGAGGGTTATTCTACTAAAAATTTTCTAAGTTAAAAGCTGGAGAATTCACAAATTCAACCCCAATCTCCCGACGGTCATAACTCTCTCATTTTAAATCATTTTTCACCCGTTCTTCGAACGGCATGGACATCCCGGATCCAATTTCATTTCTAAATAGATTTGGCACAAATCAGAGATCCGTAGTCGAGGTTATGTCCCATCAAAGTATGCCCAAACACCATGTTTTCATACAAAATCACAAAGTGCCATTTTCAAAACAAGCCACTTTCAACTCTTTTTAAAATCAGTCAAAACATGCCAATTTCAACCCTTTTCTTTGAAATCATTCAAAATGTACCAAAATCAACAACAAGCCATCCTCAACTCACACATTGACACTTTACCAAAATTTCCAAAACCACCATACAACCATTTTAACACTTCTCAATCAAATGGCTAAAGGACAAACACAATGTCATGTCATACATCCTTCCTCATCCCAATTTCCAATAATTCCATTTCCAATCAACCATCATTATACATAATCATCATCATACTCACCATCAATATGGTACCACCCATCAATTCAACCTCAATCATTCATCAAGCATATATCACAACATGCATTTTCTCATATATCTCACAATCAAGGCATCAATATTCATAATTACATATATGATCACATCATATATCTCAATCATTCAACAACATCATCAATTCAATGCCTATCTTAGGGCCTCTAGCCTAGGTATTTCCTACCACATTACATATTAAATACGGGAAACCGAAACCATACCTTAGCCGATTTCCCACGCTCAACCGGAGCACTTCCAAACCACTTGTCCACAAGCACTCAAGGTATCAACACCTCTAAGAACAGATTTTATCACACAAAACCCTCTTCCAATCTTTCCAAAATCACCAATCAAGTTCCAATATTCACATATACACAACCTAAGCCACAATCATCATATCCATACACAACATCTCAATACCCAAACATCATAGAACAACAATTTACACTAGGATTGAGAATCTTACCACACCCAAGGTCCAAGGAGACAAGATTAACCTTCTCCTTCAAGAGAGTTGGGTCCTATAACATCAAAGAGCCCAAAATCTCAACATTTTTGCTCATGAAACTCGAAATCAAGGCTGGAAATTCGAAGAGCAAAACGTGGCTTACCTCAAGATTGATTGTATGGGTTTTGTAGAGCTCTCCGCGGTGAACGCGTGGCCACAAACGGTGCGGCAATCGGAGCTCTAGATCAAAAGTTATGGTGGTTTGAAGATCAACCAAGGGAGAGAACTTGAGAGAGTGTTCTTCCCCTTCTCTCCACCATTTTCAGCGTGTGAGTGTGTCAAGTGAGGAGAGAGAGTGCTGAAAACTAGGGTTTTGGTTTAGTTTAGTTGGGCCATGGGCCCACTTTGGGTCTGGTTGGACCGGTTTGGCCCGTTCGGTCCAATCTTGGTCCGTTTTCTATAAAATTGGTACCGAAATTCTCGTCTCAATCTCCTCTATCATATTAAGCCATAAAAATCACACTTTTGGCTTTCTAGAATAAATTCTCATTTATGGGTTAATTAGCCATTAATTAACCGGGTCTTACACAAGCATGTAAATACACTAAATAATGGACATATAGATTGGAACAAAATATAGATTACAATCATAGAGAAGGAAACACACAGGAATAAAAAATTATGGTTAAATAATATAACCATGTAAATAAGCTCAAAATCTCACATGTTCTGTGTTCTTTGGCTCAAAAACCATGTTCCAAATACAACTTCAAACAAATTTAACATAAAAAATTTTGATTTTAAATTAGTGAAAATTTTTCAAAAATAGGGTCTTTAAAAAGAAACTTATTATTTCTAAACCAAGTAGTAACTAAATGCATAAAATCAAACAAACATGCAATTAAACATGCAAATGCAATAATGAACAAAGAAAATAAAACAATGGTGTTGAAAAGAAGAAAATAGCTAACCCATAGAGATCGGTATCGACCTCCCCACACTTAAAGATTGCACCGTCCTCGGTGCATGCTAAGATGTGCAGGTGGACGGGCTATTCCAACAGGCGCTTTTCTCCGAAGATTTTACAGATGGACTTGTCTGTCTCCCCATGTAAACGTCTTCTGGTTCTCTTCCTGGTGGCCATCCTGAAAGAAAAAGGGAAGAAAGGTAACCCAATAATAAAGATAAGAAAATAAATGAAGTATGGTTGGGTTAATGCCAAATGATAAGGGTCTCATTTACATGAAAGCTTCAACATGTACGTGAGAAAACAATATAAGCACATGGCATACTCGTGGTGCAAAATTTGCAACAAAGGGGAGGAAAATGTGGGTAATGCAAGATAGTATAAGTTCATATCAATGCAAGAGAAGTACAAGTATCATAAAAGATTAGCATTGATTTAAATAATGTTACCCAATCAGAATAAAACAAGTCATAAGCACTAAGAACATTTGAACACCAATGGTAAAATAATAAATTTAGAAAAGAAAATAAAAATATGCACAAAATTGAGATGCAATAAATGAAATATGCAAATAAATTTTGGCTGATCTGGATATTCTGTGTGCCGCATGCGACGCGGACGCGTGAGTGACGTGGTCGCGTGGTGCGCGATAAGGTCAGGTGACGCGGACGCGTATGTCACGCGATCGCGTGACCTGATTTGTGCGATTGGCGCGTGCAACTCTCTGTTTAAATCTCTTTTTGCCAAATTATTGGGTGACGCGGTCGCGTGGTTGACGCGATCGCATGGATGGCCATTTTCTTAAAATGACGCGGCCGCGTGGGGCACGTCGTCGCGTGGTAGGGCTTGGGCTTCCAGCACGAGTCCAGCACAATTCCAGCTCAACTTTCGGCCATACACCCTTTTACGTCGATTTACATGGCCACGCGGTCGCGTGGGTGACGCGAACGCGTGGGGAGGCATTTTTCTCACATGACGCGGACGCATGGATCAATTTGTGCCAAAAGCACGCCTCCAGCCATGCTCTCGCGTGACTCTCTGTTTGATTTTCTTTTCTTCCCAATGTTCTGGCGACGCGGACGCGTGGGTGACGCGGTCGCGTCGCGTGCGATTTTTTTTTTATAATAATGTGGTATGCAGAATGCAATGCTAATATGAATGTTATGCATGATTCCAGGTCCAATAAAATAAAATAAAACTTAAAAACAAACAAGACAGACTAGAATTAAAACTGAAAAAGGAACGATCATACCATGGTGGGTTGTCTCCCACCTAGCACTTTTAGTTAAAGTCCTTAAGTTGGACATTTGGTGAGCTCCCTGTTATGGTGGCTTGTGCTTGAACTCATCTAGGAATCTCCACCAATGTTTGTATCTCCAGTAACCTCCGGGGTCCCAAACTAGGCATGTAAAGCCCTTAAGAAGCTTCAAACAGATTCTTAGGCTCCCGGGGTGACAAATGTCAGAGCAGATTCCAGGATCCCAAATCTTACTTTTACACCCATTTTTGTCGAGATTTGTATTTTTCCAGCCGGGTGATAAGTAATTTGAATTCTCACTGCAACTACCAAACAACTTCCTAGACCCATTCAATTGAGCTTTACACCAACCTTTGCGTTTAAACTTAAAGCTTCCAACCATAATGAACCTTGCAGGACAATTCTTACCACTGACCATTTTCCTCTTACTCTTAATGCCACAAAGAGTTCTAAGTTGACCATCTGTCTCCAGTAGCCCATATTCAAGTGGAATTAGAAAGCTAAGGGATATGAATTTTACCCATTTGAATGTTTTGAAGGATGATGGCAACTTAGGGGGAGGGGTCTCCAATAACTTTGGCAAGGTGATTTCAAGCTCCACTCCCTTGTGCTCTTTGACAACTTCCACCTCTTTGCAAACTCCTTTGATCTCAACCTCTTCCTCTTGGTAGCCTTCTTCCAATTCAATCTCTTCTTCATTACTTACCAAGGGCATGGGGGGCTGTGCTTCTTCTTCTTTAATCTCCATCTCTTGACCGACCTCTTCCAAGTCCTTAATCATGATATGCCTTGGAGGTTGTACACCCTCCTCAGCATCAATTTCAATCGCCTTGGAAGGAGGTTCTATGTCTTGACTTTCCCATGGAGGTTCAGCATCTCTTAAGTCTGCAACCACTTCTTCCTTTTTAATAATTGCTGCTTTGTCCAGTTGTTTAAGTATAAAATCGTACTCATTCTCGATGATTTTCTTTCCATGACAACTCCTTTCAACTATTCTTTCATCTTTAAGGGTCTCTCCTACCTTTACCCGTAGGGCCTCCTCTAGCTCTTTATGAAGTATGGATTCGCGAAGATGATTCCTTCTTTCTTGTTCCATATCAATAGCATAATTGGGATCATCTTGCTTTTGGATTGATGGATGTGGGTGCTCTTCCATGGAGGGTGGTGATGGGATGAAAAGATTATTATGTAGTTGAAAAGGAAGTGCACTAGAGCTTTAGGGTTGAATATTGGAGGTAGGGGGTTGGTTCATGCGGGATATAAGATTTTGGAGTGTAGAGGTGAGACCAATGATGTTAGAGATGAGTGTATTATTATCCAATGGAGGTTGGGGTGGATCTATGTATCGTTCATTTGGTTCATAGGGTGGTTGGTATGGTGGATGTGGGTTAGGTTCTTATGGAGGTGAATGGTGGAAAGGGGCTTGTGAGTTTGGTGGTTCAAAGGTATGTTGAGGAGAGGGTTTATAGGCATATGGTGGTGGTTGTTGATAGTCCATTGGAGGTGGTTGTTGATAGTCCATTGGAGGTGGTTGTTGCCGTGAGGGTTGATCAAATCCTTGTGGCTCCTCCCATCTTTGATTGTTCCAACCTTGATGCCTGTTCTCATTGTAATTTCCTCTTCCTGCAATATAATTATAACCAGACTCATAGCCAAATGGGTGAGAGTTCATAGTAGCAAATAAAAATTAAAAACGAAAATAAAAACAAATTTAGATTAAAAGGTTATTGAAATTTAAATTTTAAATTTGAAAATTAAATTTTGAAATTTGAATTTTAAATTTTAAAATTTGAAAATTGAAATTTTGAATTTTAAATTTTTGAAATATGAATTTTGAAATTTGAAAAATTAAATTTTGAAATTTGAAATTTAAATAATGAATTTTGAAATTTGATTTTTGAAATAAGATAAGATAAGATTTTGAAAAAGATATGATTTTTTGAAAAAGATTTAAATTTTGAAATTTTGAATTTTTAATTTTGAATTTTTGAATTTAATGAGGAAAGAGAAAAACAATAAAATGACACCAAAGTTAAAGTTTTTAGATCAAAACGAAGAAAACAACTAAGAACAACTTGAAGGTCAAGATGTACACGAAGAACAAATTTTTGAAAAATTTTTTTAATAACTAAATAAAAATCAATAACCTCTTAATTTATGAAAAAGCAAAAATAAAAATAAAAATAAAAACAAATAAATAAGTAAAAAGAAAAATATTTACAATAACCAATAATAAGGCACACGTTTGCAATTCCCCGGCAACGGCGCCATTTTGAAAGAGTGGAAGATTGATGGTTTAGAGGTCATAATAAACTCTCGTTGTAAGTATAGTTACTAAATCAAGCAATCAACCTGTCTTACAAACGTTTTGGTTGTCACAAGTAACAAACCCCTAAATAAATTGATAACCGAAGTATTCAAACCTCGGGTCATCTTCTCAAGGAACTACAGGGAAGTATGTTCTTATTATTGGTTATGGAGATTGTAAATTGGGGTTAGGCAGTTTTGACTCCAAAATTCCTTAATTCTCTTCATTAAACACCTAAGGAAAGGTATAAGCGAAGGTATAGAGGTAGATAACGTAATGAAATATGATTTAGAAACTCGTTACCATGTTAGAAAGAAAAGGTGTTAAACGTTGTATAGCAGTGTGCTAACCTTACGGAGTAAACATAGAATTGGGAATTGAGATCACTATGATGGTGTGATGCCTGATTTATGATTTTTGGAAGATGATAAAGATGATTTCTAAGTGATGGAAAGAATGGTTATATGTGACTTATGAGCCTTCAGGCGATGTTTGAGAATATTTTTTGGGGACGCGGTAGAGACCTGACTCGCATACCTGCGGTATATAGAGATCCAGGCAAATACCATCCCTGCAAGTCGAGAGTACTTGGTAGAGGGTATGCAGTACTTAATCTGGGATTAAGTTCTCGGAAAGCCTTATCTGATCTGGGGGTCAGATTGTGTCCAGTGCGGGTCGAAACCAACAAATGAGCTCATTACCTGTAGTAGGACCAGACATGCATAATACTTATTTGTGCATCATTCTCTATTTATTTTCCTGTGGTCTTATTCTATTCCTTGTTGTATGTGCATAATTGTATGATTGCATACTGGATGTGATTGTGCATATGGTACTTGTTTTTTCTGCTATTTGAGCTTTGGCATACAGCGTGGTAGATACTTATTTGTCTAAACTTAATTATGATTATGTGATCGCGAACATTATAAATGAACTTAACTCTAAACCCTGACCTTACTAAGAACTCCCCAGTTTTTACTCCTTACACCTTTTCATATGGACACGGGAGTCCTGCTCTACGAGATTAATCATCGGTATATCCACGACGACCCAGCACACGACTGCGAGTGTTACATCTCTTGTGCGGCACCTCGTGTACGTAATTATGTAGTACATAGTAGACCTTGTCAACATCCTATTTCTTCACCTTTCTTCGATTTAGATATACCCTCAGACTTTCCTCTTTCTTGGATGCAACATGAGGAGGACCCTGAGATCGTAGATATCTCTTCTGGCAATGATGAGCCTATAAGGCACCTGCGAGCAGGCATCACCACCTGCCAATTGGTTTTCTGTGAGAGGCTTTTGGATCAGAGACAAGGAAACTTTTTGAGACGTCCAGTTTAACTCCGGTACCTTAGAGTATCTTCCTCACTTTTGCTAGCATATTTAGAGGGAATAGGTGTAACACCCTAATTACCATAAGCCTTACCTCATTCCGTAAAGCAAAGGTTAATCAAGGGTTTGATAAACCCCGATTTCGTGGTTTATCTTGTGCTTACTTTGGGGGATTTTATCACCTTTTCTCACATTTATTCAATAAAATAGCATGGTTTTGTAATTCTCCCTTGAATTGTGCTTAAATGTGAAAACATGCTTTTTAGACCCTAAAATTGGTAATTTTAATTCATTTTAATTCCATTCAATGCCTTCATGTATTTTTTAAGTGATTTAAGGTTCATAGGACAAGTATTGGATGGAAGAAGTGAGGAAAAAAGCATGCAAAGTGGGAGAACTCATGAAGAATTGAAGGAACCGTAAAGCTGTCAAGTCCGACCTCTTCCCACTCAATCGACCATAACTTGAGCTACAGAGGTCCAAATGAGGCAGTTTCAGTTGCGTTAGAAATCTAACATCCGGGGCTTCAAAATGATATAAAATATTCCATATATTGCTTCGTGTTAAGGGGCGCGAACGCGCCATGTACGTGTGCGTGCCGATTGAGCACGTGGCCCGCTAATGTGAAATCGCCCCCAGTGATTTCTGAAGCACTTTGGGCCCAACCCAACTCATTTCTAATGCTATTTAATGCAGAATTCAAGCTTGGGCAAAGGGGGTGCAATTGTTTGGTAGTATAGCATCATGTAGGTTAGTTTCTAGAGAGAGAAGCTCCTTCTTCTCTCTAGAATTAGGTTAGGTTAATTTTCATCTTAGATCTAGATTTAATTCATGCTTTGATTTACTTTTCCTTTACAATTTCTTGTTCCTCTAATCTTCCTCTCTCTAATTTTGTATTTCATTCTAGTAATTGCTTACTTTGTTGTTGATGCACTTTTGTTCTTCCATTTTTCCTTTAATGCAATTTATGATTCATGTTCTTTTATTATTGAATTGCTTTATTGTTGTTTAATTCCTTGCAATTGAGTAGTGTAGATTTACATTCGTTGCAATTTACTATGTTTTCCTTTTATGCCTTTCAAGTGTTTGTTAAAATGCTTGGTTTGATCTTAGAGTAGATTTTTGAGCATTCTTGGCTTTGAGAGAGTAATTAGGCAATCTTGAGTCATGAAAACCCAACTCATGTTGGTGATCTAGAGTTGTTAGCTAATATTGTTTCCATTGACGCTAATCTTTTGCTAATTAAATTAGTAAGTTGATTAGGACTTTTGGAATATTGTTTCCATTGACGCTAATCTTTTGCTAATTAAATTATTGAGTTGATTAGGACTTTTAGATTGAGATTAGCTAGTCTTGTTAGACTTTCTCCCATGGAAGATAATATGATACCTTCTTCCAATGTTGGAGATGACGTAATAAGAGAAATTCTTGTTATTATTGTGGTATGATTGATTAATCTTGTTTGACTTTCTCCCTATTTGTTGGAGTTGACTAAATAAGATGAATTAATCATTGCATGACTAGGATAGAAAGTCTATGATCTCAATCTTTGCCATGAATGTCTCTCTCTTTATTAATTGCTCTCTTTATTTTTCTTGTCATTTATTTTATTGCCCCTTTAATCAACCAAACCCCCCTTACATCCTTCATAGCCAATAATTGACCACTTCATTGCAATTCCTTGTGAGACGACCCAGAGTCCAAAATACTCCGGTTAATTCTTATTTGGGGTTTGTTCTTTGTGACAACCAAAATTTTTGCATGAAAGGATTCTTGATTGGTTTGGAAACTATACTTTACAACGAGATTTCATTCATTTGAGGAAATTCTAAACCGTCAAAAGTCCGTTCATCAGGGTTACGATAATTCTGAGGCTTATACAATATTTTATTTAGAAAGAAATAGTAATTCTAGAAGACCGATGAAGAATTAAGCTCAAAAACAGAATTTCAAAAGCGCAAACGTTCATACGAAGCTAAAAGCATAAAGACACAGGATATATGTAACACCCTACCATACAGAGTCTTATGCTTAAGTCATAAAACAGAGATGGCATGGTATTACGACCTCTAAATTAAAATTTAGTACGTATAGTAGTGTGAAAAATGATTATAAGTAGGAGCCTTTGAAGAAAAAGGGATAAAACAAAATCGTTAAATTGAAAAGCGCAACACTCCGATGGATAACATAATGTAATGGATAAAGGATAAGTGATAAACCCATATTTTATGATATATTTTGTGCCTAATTTAAGTGAATTATTCAATCCTTCACTCACTTATTCATGTTAATTGCATGGTTTTACTTTTCCTTCCTTATTATGTGATGTATACGAAAAACATGTTTCCTATGCTTTAAAAGTAATTATTTTAATTACCCTTTACTTCCATTCGATGCCGTAATTTGTGTGTTGAGTAGTTTCAGATATTCTAAGGCAGGAATGACTTAAAGGATGGAAAGGGAACATACAAAAATGGAATGAAAGCACAAAACGGAGTTTTTGAAGAAACTGCCAGTGACGCGATCGCATGGACGACGCGACCGCATGCCAGCGCCAATTGGTAGTGACGCGACCGCGTGATTGATGCGACCGCGCGCCTTGAGCGAAACGCATATGATGCAGACGCATGATTGAAGCGACCGCGTGGCAAGGAAAACTCCAATTGACGCGACCGCGTGACCCACGCAGACGCGTGACAGAGGCCACGCACCAGAAATTACAGAAAACGCTCCCAGCGATTTCTGAAGCTCTTTTTGGCCCAAATCCAAGTCCAGAAGGCACAGATCAGAGGTTATGAAGTGGGGGAATGCATCCATTCGGGGGAGAGTCTCAAATTAGTTACTTTTTCACGAATTAGATGTAGTTTTGAGGGAGAGGTTCTCTCCTCTCTCTTTTAGGGTTTAGAATTCGGATTTCTTTTGCTTTCAGGATTATCTCTTTTTATCAGGTTCAACATTCCTTTTTATTTATCTTCTCAATTTAGTTTATGAATTTTTCTATGATACAGATTACTCTTTGAATTAATGTTATTTGAGGTATTTTAGTTTATTATTGCTCTCTTTTATTTATGTTACTGTTGCTTCCAATCTGAAGACATTTTTTTATTCCAGTAGATTTAGTTTCTCCCTTTTGGTCTTGGTTAAGAAATCAGTAACTCAAGAGTTATCAACCTCAACATGATTGATAATTGTTATCTTTGCTAATTGAATTGAACTTCAATAATCCCAATCTTTCCTTAGGGATTAACTAGGATTTGAAGATCAAACCAACTAGTCACGTGACCTTTCTTTACTTTAAGTAAAGGCTAACTAAGTGGAATTAAGATTCAATCTTCATCATCATTGATTAGGATAACTAGGATAGGACTTCTAATTTCTCAATCCTTGCCAAAAGTGCGTTTTACAGTTATTTATTTATTTTACAGTCTTTTACTTATTTTAATTGCAATTCAAATCACTTGTTCCTCATCTTCAAAACCCCAATTTACAATCTTCATAACCAATAATAAGAACATACTTCCCTGCAGTTCCTTGAGAAGACGACCCGAGGTTTAAATACTCGGTTATCAATTTTTAAGGGGTTTGTTACTTGTGACAACCAAAACGTTTGTAAGAAAGGTTGATTGCTTGGTTTAATAACTATACTTGCAACGAGAGTTTACTATAACTTCTAAACCATCAATCTTCAGTTCTTCAAAATTGCGCCGTTGCTGGGGAGCTGCAATCGTGTGCCTTATTACTGGTTATTGTAAATATTTTTCTTTTACTTGTTTATTTGTCTTTATTTTCCCCTTTTATTTCCATTAGCTACTATGAATTCTCACCTCTCTCGCTTTGAGTTTGGTTCTAATATTGTTGACAGGAGTGAAAGTTATAACTGGAATAGGCATCAAGGTCAGAGCAATCAAAGATGGATGGAGCCAAGAGGATCTGATCAACCCTTTAGGCAACAACACCCTCCAAGATATCATAGACAAAGACCATTCTATAATGCATACCAAGCCAATAGACATGGTGGACAACCTTGTAGTTACCAACAAGCCCCACCCTGTGCTTATAGGCCATCCTCTCAACATAACTTCGAACCACCACACTCGCAAGCTCCTTTTCACCATTCACCACCATATGATCCTCATTTACCCCAATTCCAATCCAATTACTCCCAAACAGCACCACTTTCCCATGGACCACGTCCAAATCCATCACCCTGAGAATCAGAGGTTCGCCTGAAGGTAACTTCAAACAACCCTTCATCAACTGGAGCAAGCTGTAAGTCAATTATCTTCTAAACATTCGAACATTCAAGGACCTCCCACAGCCCCATGTGGGCAATCTAAAGAAGAGCGTAGCATGAAGAAGATACTAGAAACTCCTGTGGACAGAACAGGGCATGACTTCATACTGGAACAAGTAGAGGAAGCTGTCATTGTAAACGAAGAAGAGTTGGTTGAAGACTTAGGAGACGCTGAACTTCCATGGGAATCCAGAGTTATGGAGAACTCTGTCAAAAACGTCACAATTGATGCTGAGGAGGATAGTGCACAACTCCCAAAGCAAGCCTTTTATGAAGAACTAGACGGAATAATCCAAGAAGCAAGTTTCCTTGATGATGATAATCTCAAGTCAAGTTCTCCCAGTAATGAACTTGCATCAGCAAGTGAATTCTCTGAAATCGAAGAATCTTTCCCAAGTGAATATGAAGATGATGCGGAGGTAGATTTCTCTCAACCTCCCGTTTATGACTTAAGTGACGAGGAAGACATAGAAGGCTTTGATCAGGACATGGATGCATTTGAAGAAGTCTGCAAGGAAGTGAAAAAATTCACCGAAGAGCACAAGGGACTAGAACTTACAGAACCACTGGAAACACATATTCCAAAGCCATTACCACCCAATACAAGCTTCAAGTGGGTATAATCCTTAACCTTTAGCTTTATTTTTCCACTTGAATATGGTTTGCTTGAAATAGATGGCCAGCTTAGAGCTCTCTGCGGCTTTAAGAGTAAGAGGGAAATGGCTCGTACTCAGAGCTGGTGCACAAGGTCCAATAAGGTTCCACGCTTCAATTCGAAGTGCACAAATTGGCATCATGGTCAATCGAATGGATCTCGGAAAACGTTTGGTCATCTTGGTGAAAACCTACTTTCTAAACCTCCCGAACGGAAAAATATAGATCAAGACGAAGGCGGATTTAAAAGCAAAGTTTGGGATCCTGGAATCTATTCTGACATTCGTCACCCCGGGAGCCTGACAATCTACTTGAAGATACTTAGAAGCTTTACATGCCTAGTTTGGGACCCCGGAGGCTGTTGGCATTCCAAACAATGGTGGAGATTTCTGGATGAATTTAAGCGCAAGCCGCCATAACAGAAAGCTCGTCCAATGTCCAACTTAAGGACTTTAACTAAAAGTGCTAGGTGGGAGACAACCCACCATGGTATGGTCATTTCTTTTTCAGTTTTACTTCGTGTTAGTTATTTTTGTTTTTCCTTTTCATTTGAACCTGAATATTATTCATTCGCATTGCATACTGCATACTTGCATTC
>NC_029791.2:80105641-80109845 GCF_000816755.2 Arachis ipaensis
TTGCATACCTGCATAAAAAAAAGAGAGTAGGCGTGCGACGCGACCGCATCACTCATGCGATCGCGTCAGTTGCGAAAAATAACCCCCCATGCGTCCGCATCATTCACGCGGCCGTGTGACCTGGAAATCGGCGTAAGGATCCAACGCCCAGAAAGTTGGGCTGGAATCGTGCGGCTATTGTGCGTTTCGCACAAACGACCCACGCGGTCGCGTCCCTGACGCGATCGCGTCAGCTGCCCAACACCAATCCCACGCGACAGCGTGAGCGACGCGATCGCGTCGCCTGGATTGCACAACACCCCAAAAGAGACAGAGAGTTGCGCTGAAACGACACTGGAATTGCGCGTTTAGCACAATTTCCAGCGACGCGGTCGCATGCCTCACGCGACCGCGTCACTAGTCCTTTTTCTCCATTCCATGCGATCGCATCACTCACGCGATCGCATCAACTCCCACTCCACCCCAGCCACGCGACCGCGTGTCCCACGTGATCGCGTGGATTCAAATTCGATAACCCCCACAGTCATGCGAACCCTACCCATTCGCGCCCCCCAACCCCTTCGCCTTCCTTTCTTCTCTGTAAACCAGCCACCACCACCTACTTCCAGCCACCACCACCAACTTCTAGCCACCACCGTCGACCACCCAGACACCACCGCTGAGCCACCCCCTTCTCCCTTCCCTCTCTTTCTTCTCTTCTTCTCTCCTCTTCTTCCCTCCACCACTACTGCCCACCTCCGCGACCACCACCCCACCGCGCCGCCGTCACCGCCGCGCCTCCACCCACCACCCACACCCCCTTCCCTTCTCTGTTTATGTTCATCATTAGGCTAGTTAGATATGCATGTTGTAGTGGATTCTAGGTGGTTAGGTAGCCTAGGATGTGGTTAGTGGATTTAGACCTGTTTAATTGCGCTGTTCGTGCTTCTTGTTTCATAATTTTTGTAATTCTGCTATTGCTGTGATGTTAGTTTTGTTCATATGCTGTTCGTACTGTTCATGCTGCTATTATGAATGTTATTTCTTGTTCATACCCAATTGCAGTTTGTTTTAATTCATATGAACTATTCTGTTGCTGTTTATTTTCCGGGAACATCCAATTTTAGCCGGAATGCTGTCCAATTTTTTGTAAACTGTTTTCTTTCCATTCATGTCTTGGTTTTGGCACTTTGAACTCTGCTTTACTCTGCTTTTACCATAACCAATTCATGAATACCAGGGCAAGCTTTCTTATTCTTTTTGATTTTTTGGTTCATAATATGCATTTTTGATGTTTAGCTTCTAATTTTTGATTCATCATCAACCTGATTCCCTTGTTTGGATATGAGTTAACTGTAGCTTCTAATTGAGAATGCTTGTTACTTACAAAAGGATCATCATGCCACTTACTCTAACCCACTTTTTACTAATTCACTAATTTTAACCTCCTAAACTCTTTTTTTCATTCCTAACCAACCTAACCTTTCAAAACATCTCTTCTGGTTTTTCACTATTCTCTTTAACCTTTTAACCAAGGCATGATGATAATTTTTCCTAATTAACATGATTTCTATTACATTTTGGATTGTTAATTTTTTTTCTCGGACTTTTAACTCCTATTCAATCCTTAATGCACATTTACTTAACTCATTTTCATTACTCCATTGCTCCTTTGCCACTATATGCTTATTTTGTGATTTGCATACTTGTTTTTCCTGTTTTTGTTATATCTTGGTTTCTGCTTTTCAGGATGTCTGACACCCAAAGAAAAAGAAAGGGAAAGGCAACAACTGACAAACGGAAAAGAGGAGAATCCTCCATGTCCATCCTGGACATCATGCATGATGACTCCTGGCAGGAGAAACACTTTACCCCGCAGGAGAAGGCTGACCAGCTACTCCCTGCTACTGATCCCATTAAGTTTGCAAACCGATACTGTGAGCTGAAGTATCCAGTGTCTGCAACCTCCAGGAACCTATACCTGGAGAAGACTCTGAAGATCCCATAAGAACTCCAGCAATACACCTCTGATCAGATCAAACAAAGAGGCTGGTTCTTCTTGGAGAGAAACCTGACTGAGGTCAATGCATCTTGGGTAAGGGAATTTTACTGCAATTACTTCAAAACTTTCCTAGATGCAGTAAACCTAAGAGGGAAGCAGATACTGGTCACTAAAGAGGCCATAGAGGATGTTCTGAAGCTCCTGCCTAAATCCGATCAGCCAGATGGTTATCAACAGGCTGAAGAGGACATGCGCTTCATGAAATTTGACTGGGATGCCGTCAAAGCAAGGATAACCCTTGACCCGACTGTTCCATGGGTCATGGGTCAGAACACCACCATGCCTAAGGGAATCAAGCGGGCATACTTGAATGATGAGGCTCGGCTATGGCATCAAATCCTAAGCAACTTTATTATGCCGAGTACTCACGAGACAGAGCTACCTGCTGCTATAATCACCATTCTATGGTCTGTGATGAAGGGTAAGGACCTGTACCTGCCACGCTTCATTCGGTACTACATGGCCAGGGTCCACGTCCGAGGCACTCTCCCCTTTCCATATCTGATTACACAGCTTGGCCGTCGAGCTGACGTGCCTTGGGAGGATGCTGATGAGAAGCCACCTACTGCAGAATGCAAGAAAATTATCCCTCACAGCAGGAACTTTCTGGCTTTGGGCTACAGACCTCCATTCCTCACTCCTACTGATGAGACAGCCACACCATCTGCCGGCCCCTCTTCCTCTACAACTACCCCTGCTACTACCACTGCACCTCCACCTGCCTCAGAACCAGTTTATCACTTAGTTCACCGCCTGTTTCAGCAGCTAGACCGGATGGAGCACCGCAACCGGTGGCGTTACGAGAGATCTGAGTGTCGCAGTAAGCAACGCTATGAGCACCTGAAGCTGATGATCCGTTCTGGCAGCGACATCCCCTCCGAGCGTAACACCTCGTCAGAGCCATCTGAGGAGGAGGCGGATAACCACGAGCCGGAGACCCGTCCATAGAGAGAGGCTGCGCAGGCAGGCACAGAGTAGGTTGCATCACATCAGGAGGCCCCGCATCAGATTCAGACTGCAGACCCAGAGGTTCCTATTCAGTCAGCACGTCCTCTGCAGCAGGCTGATCCTCAGACCCCCACCACAGAGACTCCGGCTACCCATCCTTCCAGTGATGACACCCCTTCACACCCTGCTTGAGTGAGCATCAGGGACGATGCTTCATATTAAGTGTCGGGAGGTTGCCATCTCTGGCGTATATTTTTTTGGTGAACCACTACAGACTCTTTTACTTTATTTTGCTACTTTTCTGTATTTTTCTCTTTATTTTTATTTTTTATTTTCTCAGTACTTATACATTGCTATTTTCATGTATTTTACTATATTTCTACATGTTGCACTTTAGTTCATATTTTAGCCATTTAGTTTAGTTTCAATTCTAACTTATTAGTTATAGAAAATGTGGATTAATCAGTATAGTTTACCCTTTTTACAATAAGATAACTTAGTTTAAATTAAAAATATAAAAAGGAAGTAAACTAGAGACTTTAACAGAATAAAAACAACCCACACCTTGTATATATAGCATTACGTGTTAGTTAGTTAACAACATTTCATCAAAGAGAAACACTAGAACTTTAAAGCCACCTTAAGATTTACATTGAGAATAATGGGAACTCTTAATTTTTACTTGCTTGACATATATAACTGATATATGATTTTTGAGTTAGAGAATACACAGCCTGTGAGTTTTGAGCTTAATTGCATGGTTACATTTAAACCATAATATTTTATTCCTATGTGTTCCGCCCTTCTTATTTATTCTGGTGTTCTTTACATTGTTTTAATCTATATGTCCGATTATAAAATATAGATACATACCAAAAAAAGTGATTGAGGCCATTGTTTGATTCTAGCTCACTATTCCCAAATTAGCCTACCTTTTACATCACCCTCGTTAGCCCCCTTGAGCCTTTAAATCCCCTCTTGTTTTATAACCATATTACTAGCCTTAAGCAAAAAAATAAAATAAAAATCCCAAGTTGAATCTTTGGTTAGCATAAGATAGAAAGTGTGTATTGTTTAATTGTGGGAAACTTATTAGGAACATGGATGATTAAAACAAAGGGTATAAAGTTAAAAAGAATAAGATATTTCAAAATAAAAAAAATTTGGAAAGCATGCTCATGTGGAATCAAAATAATTTAATTACCATGTGCAGTT